>NW_009189297.1:58876-80175 GCF_000690835.1 Fulmarus glacialis | reverse complement strand
TATTTATTTATATTTATTCTTATAGTAATATTTTTGTAACAATTAGAAAATTACAAATTTTTTTTCATCAAGCAATAGATTTTAGTATGAGTAATAAGTATTTATCACCCTGATAGCACAACTATCTGAAAGCATGAAATTCCTTGAGCAGACACGGCACTTCGAAACTGATGTTAGCTCCATGTCACTACTATCTATCTTGGAAGTAAAGACTATAACCAACCTGCAATTTTGAGTGACCGGAGCAGGCCAACAGGCTGTAGAGGTACACTACAAGGGGATGTGGGAGGTAGAACTAACAATGTGGAGCATTTTTAAGTCTGCGAAAATACTTCTCCAGTTAGAGGTCATGTTCACATTAAACTGACCCTGTGTAACAGTGACAATACAAATATTTCTCTCTTTTTTGTGACGTAACATGTGGTAGGGAACAGAATCAAACCCACCAAGATATATAACTATTTTTTGCCTCTGGACCTTCAAAATGAAAAGTAAACAACACAACCCAGGCTGCACATTAACCAGTCTTTCATTGAGGGCCCGGCGGGATCATAACATCACATGGCTTAAAATCAAGTGCAGTTCATATTCATTAGTCTTAAGCCATCCTAAAGTATCACTCACACAAGTCTCTGCTTGAGCTCAAGAGCACTTGGATTTATATTTGTTCTTGCTTCCCATCTAGAAGCCTTGTAGTATTCTTTCTCAAGAATTTGCTTAATAAAAGGACATGAATCAAAAATCTATTCAAAACATAAATAAAATAGCTTTTCCTAATATTATAGCCTATCCTTTCAGATATGACCATACTGATTTCCATTTCCAACCTCATAAAAAGTGATGCACGTTTTAGTGGAAAACTAGTGGACACAAGAAGAAACTGTTCACTTGAGCATACAGATAAGAATGCAGATCTTGTAATACATAACCTCTGATTTTGGCAACACTGGATGACAAAAAAACAGAAGCATTTTTTTGCTATACCCTTATATATATATATATATATAGCTATACCCTTGCTATATAACCCTTATAAAGTGGTTATATTCCAGCCCTAGCTAATATCTTGCTGTTATTTATATACTGTAGTGTACGTAAAGAAAGCTTGATTTACGATGCCAAACACAGAAATCGTAATGTTTTTTCGGGCCAGGATTCCAGCTCACTGCCATGAAAGAAGGGACAGAACAAGGTGAAGACAAGAATAATTTTCCTAATTGAAAGCCTGAAAGCTCTTTACAAGAAGCGCTGCCTGCCTTCCATCTCAGAATTACTGAATCCCTTTCAACTTGCTCTCTGTAGAGCCAAGCAGTGAGAACAGATATCATAGTTTGACTCTGTACTGACTTCATGTAATTGCGCTTCTTAATCTGTTGGCAATTGAGGAACAGTTCTTTATATTGCCATCTTTCATTTCTACAATTACCTACATTTCATAATTTGGGTTTCTCTTGTTGTTACAAAGTACAGCTACATAAGAAATAAAGGATCTCTTGGTGTTAAAGGAAGAATTGTTGGAGGGAATTGTCCCAATTGCTTTGAGCATGAATAATGTGTACATCTCCCTCAGATGAGATCTTTTTCACACACTGGATCCCACGCTCGGACATTAGCTGCTGTGGAAATTTCGTCAACTGGAAATAGCCAAGAAGGTTCTCAGGCACACAAATCTGTCAAAATTTCTTCCTCTAGCAGCATAATGCTACCCACTGGCATGAAGCAAATGAGTCACATCCTAGCCTTGTCCCTGGTTAAATTGATTTAGGTAGATTGAAATTACATGTTTGAAAATAACTAGAGTTCATAGATAGGTAAATTAAAAAGCTGTTAATTTATTTTGATAGAGAAGGACCTTGGTAACGTGTTTCATTTACATTCCAGGGCACAAACATTATTAATATCAAGGTCAATGAAGAAGAGAGTTGACCTTCCAAATAATTTGTTTTAGTTTTGAACTGTCAGATTCTATATGAGCTATGAATGTAGTATTCACTCTCTTGCCATGTAAAGTGACATGGGTTTTGTTTCACAAAATGAGGTTTTGCAGCAGCTCACAGTGCAAGTGTCACTACACAGTGAAGTGTGGCATTCTAAAGCAATTTGTAAGTTTATTGGTAGAAAAGATTATTCTATTTATGCCAGTGTGGAACAGCTGCTAGTAAAATGAGGTGTAAGAAAGGAAAATATTTTATACAGATAAAGAGAGTCAAATAACCTTCCTGTATTCTTTCCCACATTCTGTGTCTGCTGCAATGCAAGGAAAAAGTTGCTTAAGGAAAGCTGTTGGGGGTAAACTTGAAGACAGCACTACAGCATTCTATAAGTATTCATCAAGTTGTTTAATGCAGATAGAGTGCTTCCATCAGACACTGGTAATATGTTTTGATTTGTAATGTTTATGCTGATAAGCTACGTTTCTGCAGGCTCCAGTAACTCTTTTACCTGTCCATCTAATGAACTACTGGACTTAAGTTAGCTACTCGTTCAACTACAGTCATTTATTAGTTACCTTAAGGAGATTATATTTTATAAAGAAGCAATAGGAAGCTCTTAGTCTAATATATAGATTACTCAATCAACATGCAGAATTGCTTACAGACTCAATATACACATTAAACAAATATTCAGCAATGGTTTTGTCAAAGCTGCAAAGTCAAGCAGCTGAAAGTTCAGAAATGTTGTACCCTCTAGTTAATCCCCTAGAAATATTTTGCCCCCTAGTTAATCCGTCTGTCACACTAAATTATTAGTATGGCATCAGAATTTCATATCCACAATGGAGAACACGAAAGTTTTGGAGGATATGTTTGAGTGGTTAAAGCAGTTCATAAAAAGTAATTCTGATTTTTTTTTAAAGCAGGCAAATAAATATGTATCACAAACAGAGTTTGAAGTTTGAACTGTTCAAAACCTGCAGGGGAGATTTTTTTTCTATACACTTGAACTGCTGCTGTGAGCTGTAGTTACCCAGCTGAGAGATGAAAGCCGATATTCCAGCTGAGAGGAGCTCAGGCAGAATTCTGTGTCCACCTGGAAGATCCACTAGATGATGGGAGAGAGGAGAAGAAAAGCACGGTTTTACAGAAGTCATGTGGTGGACACGAAGCAGACAGGCAGAAAGAAACCATGGGGAATCCACTTGACTGGACTGCTTCAGCAGCTCTTGGGCAGTCTCAATGTGTTCTTGCTGTATTTCTATGCAGCTCTTTTGTTTCAGAGTGGATGTTTCAAATCACAAAAGCCTACCACAAAAGCTCTTAGAAAGGATACTAACACCATGTAAATTTCTGGCAAAACTGAAAAAAAAAAAAGTATTTTGAAATGGAGGGAATGGAAATTCAATTCAGTTTGAGCTATAAAAGAAACATTTTTATTATGGATACCCAAAATTTTGTTTAAAAAGTTTAAATATATATTGTGAGATCCTAAGCAAACAGAACATTCAAAATTTTGCTTTCAAGATTGTCGTGGTTTAACCTGGCAGGCAGCCAAATACCATGCAGCCGCTCACTCACTCCCCCCACCCCCGCCCCGGCGGGGCAGGGAGAGAATCAGAAGGGGGAGAGTGAGAAAAAACTCATGGTTGAGATAAAGATAGTTTAATAGAACAGAAAAGAGAAAATAATAATAAGAATAATAGAATATACAAAATGAGTGATGCACAATCCAATTGCTCACCACCCGCGCTGACCAACAACCAAGTAGCAATCAGTACTTCCTGGATCACGCCTACCATTCATATACTGAGTATGACGCCACATGGTATGGAACACCGCGTTGGCCAGCTGGGCTGGCTGTCCTGGCTGTGTTCCCTCCTCCCAATCTAGCTTGGTAGGAGAGGGTAGTTGTCCTCGATTTTTAAAACCTGCCTATTTACTTTAAAAGCTACCCTCATATATCATGAATTATATTAAATAGAACAGCCATTTTGCACAGCATTGTAATTATAAACAGTACAAAAGATACTCAGCTAAAGATCACAGCTGTTTAAATATGGACAATGCTATTTAAAGGACAGATGTATGTTTTGTGAAAAAAAACAAACCAAACCAACCCCAAACACATCTAAACCCAAAAACAAAGCCCTACACCACACTTTTAATCCCAGTTACAAGTCTCCCTTAGTATCAGTAATGTATAGGGTTATCATCACAGATATTAGCACAGAGCTCGTACAGAGGTGTTTGATGATATGCATTAAATGTGTTTGACACTGCCATCAGTCAAACTTGTGCAGTAACAGTAACAATACTTGGAAGAGTAGCTAACATGTTGAAGGAAGAACTTAACACTTCCTGATTTTATTTATGTGTTTTGAATAAAATATCCTAAGTATATTAAAAAATGAAAAAATAAAAAATACTAAAAATGCTGTTTTCCTTCTGTTCAAAATAGTTTCCCATAAACCACATAAAGTTATCAGCTGTTAAAACCCCTTCATTAGCACAGCCTTGGGTTTATAATACTCTAATGTAATGTAACATTTTTATCATTCATATTAATACATTAAAAATTGGCTAAATTAATTAAACTTTGTGAATATGATTTGTAAATAAAAAGAGTGTAATAAAGAAAATATTGTCAGAGTGAGGAAGACTAAGCAGAATAGGAATATGGAGAGATGATAGTAGCATGAAATTTAAGATAGGAAGTGTTGCACATTTGGTGAAAGTAAACCAAGACCAACATAGACCTGTATATCATGTTTCAGGTAACATGGCAAAAAGCCGTAGTGGTCATCTGTACAAAGTCATGCGTAACAGCTGTTTGAAAAGGCTACTATGGTCTTAGGGTGCATAAGCAAGGGGATTATTTATAAATCAAAAGAAATAAGGGTTCCATTAAACAAAATCCTCATGTCAGAAGCTATATCTAACTTCTCTGGGTTTTAATCTTCACAATACCTGTATATATGATTTTAAAGGCTTAGTCTCTGAGCTTGAGCTTTGCTTAACACAAAGCAGATAAAAATGACTTAGCCATTTACCTTTTCAATAGGAAAAAAATGCGACCAAGGCAATCTTCTAATAGACAAGATTCAAGAAAGAATCAAACTTAATGGAAGAAATCGCTTATTTTGCAAGGAGGAAGAATGTGTGAGTTGAAATAATCACAAGGGAGAAAGATAGAGCAGCATTTATTAAAGTGAAATCTGATGAACTCACAACCAAAATTTATGTCAGTAAGTTATGGGCCAGTATCTTTTCAAAAATTAAATACACATACTGCAAAGGAAACATCTATTGACAAATTGAACTGTTCAGCCTTTGACATATAGGCTACTTTTCTCCATGCTCAAAACATTTCTTTCTCCGAAGACAAACTTTTCCAGAAGGCATATTAATTTAGCAAGTAATAATAAATTCAGGTATTAAAATTTTCAGTAATTGATTTTTAAGCTCATGCTGTAAACATGACCTAGTTAGTTTTTGCTAGCTTTTGCCCTGTTAGCTGTCAGAATGTTCTACCCATTTGTAGAAATGGATGACTTTTTGACCAGGAGTTGATTTTGCTACTTGAGTTAGTCAGAAAACACCGACTTTGTTGAGGCAAAGAAAATAGAAATAGCTGGTTGCCAGAATCTAAAATAAGATGGTGGAATTTGTATTTTTACAGCAGAGCTGGTAATTAAAAAAAAGGCTAAACAACTCCAAAATGCAAGCTATAGACGTATCTTATACATCAGTCTTGAAATGTTGTTAGCAATTTAAGACACTGAAGTGGAGGACATTCAAATTCTTTAACAGAGAGGACCAGGAGAGCTTATCTGGAGATTAAAGGTTATTTTATGATGAAAGGCTTCAGAAGTTCTGAATCTGTTCAGTATTTGAAAGAAGAATAAAATGATCATAGGAGGTACCAGTGAACTTGAAATACTACTGTACAGATTATAAATGCAGCAGAATGAAAAATAAGGATAGGAAGATGGACAAGGAAGTAATATACCAGAGGAAGTGAGGTGAGACTTCTCTATGTTGCACAAGAAGCAATGGAACATATGAAGGTAGTAAAAAGTTAAGAGGATTCACAGCTGCTTAAATATTCAGTATCACTATTTGCCAGCTGGTAAACTGGCTGCATCTGTCCAAAGGCTATTGGATGGAGTTGGTGAATCTGTATTGTTCCTCAACTTCCGCTAAAATATAGTCAGAGTGATTGGGATTGGTTGGTTGGTTGAGCAGAATATTACATGCCTGAATCTTTAACCACACAAGCGTTGTTTGATATTTTAAAATTTTCTTTTCATGGCTGAACACTGAAAAGCAGGACCTATTACTGTTACCAACTCTTCTTGTAACCTGTTCAGGATCTCAGGCTTTTAATAGAAAGAAAATCCAATAGGTTTAGACTTATTTCTTCTCTCCTTTGCCTTTTCTTTAATTTCTTTTTGTGTTTACTGACTAAAGCATCTTCCTCTTGCCCTACTACTTGTTGCTCATCTACCCTATGGCAGCTCAGACTACTGTACTTGCATTATCTGACTCCATCCATTGCTCCTACTCCATCCAGTTTATCAATATCCTCTGACTCTGCTTACTGGTCCATACGCATTCTAAACGAAAGTATCTTCAACTCAGTCTGCTATTTCACTGTTCACCTCACAGCCCAATCTTCATCCTTTACCTTTCTGAAGCATTTTTAAGCAGAGTTTTACAGCCTCCTTATAAAATGTGTGTCCTGCTCTTTCCTTAACCAGTGTTTTCTACTACACTGATCAATTCTTAGCCAAGTCTTAAATTCTGCCATCCTAACACCTCTACAGCCTTTCGTATTACAGTCTGCACCCCTTTTCTTAACAACTATTTCAGACTCTGTGGTCCTGTAGATTAGTTTTCACTCATCCAGCTTTTGCCTTATAGTTTCTTTTCTCTACTGTACTGGACTCTCCTACCTTTTAATCTTATCTCTGGTGAATATTATGTGGATTCAGCTATAATTTGTGAATCAATGACTCATCTCTTTTTCACAACCAGAGAGTTCCCTGTTCTGCATGTTTGACTTTGTTTCCAATGCATTACTCTAAATGGCCTGTTAGCAGCTCAAACTTACTATGGCTAGTCCAGGACAACTTTGACTTCTCTAAATCTTTTACCGATATTCTGGCTCATCTATTCTTCAGTGCTTAGCCTCATTAATAGGAAAGTTTCTGCTGTGGCTCAGGATATTTATTAACTCTTGCCCTTCACTTAAATTCTTCCTTCTTTACAAAAATCAAACAAACAGCACTTTTTCTCTTCAAAGTGCAAAACACTGTCCATGGTCTAACTTCTTTCTTTCCTAGTAAACATAATCTTCTCGCTTTCTCCTCAACTCTTGCTCACACGTCGTAAGCCTCTCCTGATCTACTCCTCAGATCTTGTTTCTTATACATTCAACAGTCTTACCAAAATCATAATTTCTCTTTTTTTTTCTCATGCTTCATTTTGTAACTTCTTTCAAGCTGCTCCCAAACAATGTGATCTTTATTAGTCCCAACATAACCATACTCATATAATTTCTGAAAAATCCATTGAATGGATTAATGATGCTTCAACGGAAGCCTTTTTGCTTGTATTAGAACACTACTCCAATTTTACTAATAGCAAGCAACCTTCTAACACTAGCCTGAAGTAATTCATGGACATTTTTACATCTGCTTGTTCTGGAATGTATTTGGTACTTCACATATACTCAGAGGCAAGGAAGGTGAGTAAGAGTTTACCATACAAAGAGAAAAGCCAGACAGAAGTTTTGTCTCTACTGGGAAAAGCGTGTAAGGGATTTGAAAAGCTTTCTCTTCAGACAGTCTTATCTATAATAACACTCACAATAAAAGCTGCCAGACATTAACAGAGGTGTTGGTACCTCAAATTAAAAATTAACTACAATCGGTTAAAGTGAAAGGAAAAGAACACACAAGAGGAAGAGTGAAGAAAAACAAACTCGGTTTTAAGTTCAGATCATCAAGTAAGATTATTAATATAAATGAGAAGGAAAAACTAAATCAGATTAGAAATACGTTCCTATGAGAAGCACTGCTAGTAAGAAATATCATCTGCTAGAGAAAGAAATGAATAAAAAGTGCTTCTCAAAGTAAGTATGTACAACTGTTATAGTCGATACCACTAGGGATCTGTTGTTATCCGTGCATTAGCTAACACTTTCTAATACTTCTGTATTGACAAACCTTTTCATACATTTTGTCTGCTATTCTTATTTCATACTAGGTTGTAGTCTTCTGCCAAAACATTATGAATGGCCCCATGCAGTATATAAAAAGTTATCCCTACCTGTAAAAAATTTTTAGATGCTGGAACTCTCAGTAGATGCAAGACAATATTGGCTCTTTCTTGCTCCCCACTCTCTGAAAATATTACTGAGCTTTCTGCTCATAAACATGTGAACAATTCTGATTCCACCGCAAACAAAATGACAATGTTAAAAAAGAAAAAAATTACATTAAATATTTTTTACTTTATAGACATCTTAATTGGCTACACAGTACTGGATTCATATTTCACATTTACCTCTGTCAAATGTAAATTGAGCAGCTGCTTAATAGCTAGAGTGGATATAGGTACCTCTTCATTTCAAACTTTAAAAAGGTAAGTTAATGTTTACACAGTCTAAAATTCAATGTACGTTGAACGCTAGCACCACATTAGGTAGCCTACCACTGTCTATTTAATGTTGTGAAGCCTATCCAAGAGACAAGTGAGCTCCTATAAAACGATGTACTTTCATTTCACACTTATTTGAAGTGGATACTCCCGTTGCTGAACTTGTTTTGAAATCTACCACAAAAATTAAGAACTACCTGTTTTCTGTATTATTGACTCTACAAATACGGCGTGAGATACATTATGGCTTGGTTGCAATATAGAAAAGTTCTAATATAATCTCAGGAATGATCTCTGCAATCTTGTAAACTAAATTTATCCCTCTATAGTCAACAGATTGCTAAAGATTGCCACATGCCTATACACATATATACACATACATATATGGACAAATGGATACATCTCTGTGTGTATAAATATATATACACACACACCCCCCTTTTCTGCAAACATAGAAAAAAAATGCAACTCTAGAAGTATTCAATATATATACACACAGAGACACAAACACAATTTTAATGAATAAATTAATGATTTAGAAAGAACTTTAATTACTGTTATTCCTTTCCTCAGGTTTCTAAGGATGGGCAAAGGACAAGACATTCTTCTGAGTCTCCTATAAGAATTTAGCAGCAAAGACAATGTAATCATCAAAGAAACGTCGTGTTTAGCAAGGCTATACTACATGCACGGCTAATGTTGACATGGAATATAAATTGAATCAGCTGGAGGCAGAGAGTTCAGGGCAACTCAATAAATACAGAATCAGATTGTTTACAGTATAATCACCTGAATTTTGAAGTTGATGCTCAAGAGCCCCATAGTTTCAAGAGCAGCAAACAAAGAAGTTACTGAAAAAAAAATATTCTAAGCATACTTTCAAAAATAGACGTAGACAGAAATTGTGTCTTTGAGGGTTAGATGCAGCATACTCAGTATTTCATCTTGAAGCTAGAAATAGATTGCTATTTCATCTCAAAACCATACCTACAAGACAAAGTTATTAATGAAAGTAAATTATGAGGAATGAGTAGAAAGCATATGGCATGACGAGTTTTAATTTACTACTCCAACTAACCTATTGGGAGACTGCTCTGACATGTTTTATTCCCTTATGAAACTGATTCTTTCCATACAATTTCTTCCAAAATTTGCATCTAGAGTGAAACTATTTTAAGGTGGTTTTAATTAAGCATTTTTGTAGCATAACAGATACCATATATACTTGATACATAAAATAATAATTTGGAAATCTTCTGCTGTGCCCTGCATCCTAAAAATGTAAATTCTTTTACATTGATCATTAAAGGAGAAGATTTACTTAAAGAAAAATTACAAAACCTTGACATTTTCTCATGCAAACCTGTTGGTTAACCCTATCATTAATTTTAATCCATGCAAATTAAACATTCTTACATTTTTAAAATGGAATAAAAGTCTCCCCCCCTGCAAAAAACCTCATAGTTTGGTTTAAAAAACCAAAACAAAACACAACACCAAAACCTTAAAAAAAGATATTGATAAGGTAAGCTTCACATCATGAGAGAAAAAAATTATATTGTCATCTTAACATAGTTAAAAATTGTTTCCTTTTTAATATTAAAAAACACTCCCACAGCAATTCACAATTTTTTTTTTTTTTTCATTAGCATCTACATGTGAAGCAGACTAGAAATTGGTTGACAGAAAGCAGTGTCGACTTGTAGAGGCACCGTCTAGACCCATCTATATCTATCGTATATATCTGCAAAAACCTCAGGAAAGAAAAATGGTCTATTATTTATGTACTATAATTATCTTTTTTTTCTTACCCCTCATTCATATCCCATTATGTCAGACTGTTTTTTCTGTCTTCTGCAAATTACCATGTTGGGTAGGTGCAAGATACTATCAAATCAAGACAGGAATGTTTACAGACATAAACAACCATTCGTGTTTAAAAATTCAGGAAGTCTTATCCAGTTTCATGTACTTGTGATGGCTAGATAGAAGAACGGAATGGCAGAAAGTATAATCACCTCCAGCCCTCCACCCCCCTCTTCAGATACTTTTTCCTACCCTCTGGGCAAGGACAACTGATGTGCTCATCAGCCAGCTCCTGAAATGCTGACCACCACTTTTTAACACCAATGCATTGTGGTAAACCAAAGACAGACTAAGTCAAATGAACAGGTTAGGCGTGACATTCTCAGGGAAGATACCATCTATCAGAAGAGTGAAGACACAAACCCATCCCTCCTCAAGTCATCTCACTTCAAACCACTGTCAGGTTACGTATTAGTGGAAGAACTACAGCAGGACTGCTGAATTAAGCTTGAGATACATAACAAAAAAATACAGCAAGTAAAACTTGAAACAACTAAATTGGAAATATTGGGAGAACAACTCCCAACATTGACACTTCTGTTTTCAATCTGAAATAGGCATGATGTGGCTAAATGAAAAGCAAAGATAATGGATTTTTTTCCTCAAATTATATAAATGTTTTATACCAGATTTAATCAAAAAGGCTGAGTAATGTATCCATATCTGCATCCTTATCCATTACACCTTTTTCCCCACAAAATCCTATGCAAGAAGACATAAGTATATGAAGAAGTCAATCTTCTATAGACTTAATATCATACGTAAGGGTGGTATTTTAGAACAGTACAGTTTCGCTGTAGTACTGGGAAACACTCATCATATAAATAAGTTAGTGGTGAACTTCAGTGTAAAGCTGAGACCTTATGTGCATGCAGCATCAAGCACAAGGAAGCCATGAGGTATACTAGAATAAATAAGATCACCCTTCAAAAAGTCTGTAAGGTTTTCTGCCTCTTCATGTTTCTAGAGCACACATACTTGACCAGCAACTATAAACCAGCATAAGAAATTTGGTATGCAACCCTTTTTAGGAATGTGAGTAATTTCCTACTGAGAAATTACCTATTGTTTAATGGAAAGTCATTGATCTCTGCCCACCACCTGCTTAGTCCAACTGCTTATTTAACATGTTGGGTGATAGCAACACTTTATCTCAGAAATTACCTTTGCTGAAGCTAATGAACATCATGTTGTAATTTTAACTAGATTCAGATTTATCTCCAGTCCTAGCCAAGCACTGAGTTTATTAGTTGCTGACAGTGACTAGTGTGTTTGGCTAGCATCTTAATCCACAAACTGTTCCACTAAAATCAACATAATCAAACATGCAAAAGTTGGCTCAACAATTCTCAGGTGGGATACAATGTGTATTTCAAGGTGCCATTCTTTCACAAGATCTGTACACTTGAATTTGATTAAAAAAGCTTACTTTGGATGCTTTTATGCTACTAATTTTTAGACACTTATCCTCATCTGTAAACCTCAGAGGTTTACAGAGGGCTGGCTGTGATGCCTATGTGAAACAATTCAACACTGCTAACGTGTATTTGAAAAGAGAAAGGAGCTCCTCGATTTCACTGGAAATTACTTACATATGAGTAAAACATCCTCCCTCCCTGTAAAGAGTTTGTAATCCAAGAAATACCCAATCAGGGAATTTATAGATTCAGAAGAATACCCCCAGATACAAGTTATGTAGAAGATCCCCCACCAGGCACCTGTACCTCTCAAAATGTGGTATTAAAGGAAGGGCTGCTGAGTTCTGCTGCCACCAGCCAACCAGAAGGAAGTGATCCTTTGAGAAGTGGCAGAACGTGGTCTTAACGCTTACACACCTGTATGCTTCAACATTTTACTTTTTCAAATTTTCCATGGACAAGGAGTTTGAACCAGCTTTCATTTTATTCAAACCAGTTTATTCACAGTGCCACTGTTAACTTTTGATGTCAACAATTTTTTTTTTTTCCCAAAAGCTGGATTAATAGCATATCCTATGTCATTGTTGACAAAACAATATGAAAAGAGGTTTACAATGGTGTCATCAAATTGCAGATTGCTAGTACACAATAGTAAGTGAAGTCTTACAGAGGCATGCAAAAGAGTAGGATAGGAAAGTTACTGTAAAAATTACCCAACCCAAAATAATGTATTTCATGTCCTTCCTATTTACAAAGAATGTATTGATTTGTAATAGAAGCAGCTGACTCACAGACACCAAACTGACTGAATAACTGGCAGGTCAGCATTATCTATCCAACTTCCTCATGCCGCTCAAGAACAAACACGCTTGAGCAGCCATAAGCATGAGCTGGCATTATACACATACAGCTGCATGCATGAATATACGTTTCTCACATTTATTATATAACAGAGACTTGCAAGGTTGGTTGCCTTCCATGCTGTTTATAAACTACAATAAAACGCACATTTTAAAACACTGTTCACTGTAGCGTGATTTGAATCTATCTTTCTTTCAGCAGCACATACGATGAATGTATTAATCTAGAAATAACCATTTGGTTGCTAGTGGAAAAAGAAGTAGCAGAACACACAGCAGTGGACAGAGAGATTGAAAAGATTTTTTTTTGATGTGTACATTACTGTGTTCTAAACAACAGTTTATTTACAAAATGGGTTTGAGCTTACAAATACGTCAGGCCTACCCTCGTATATGAATTACATACAGTTTTGCAGCAGTGGAATGAAATTTTGCAGCCAACACCCTTCAGGTCTAACTAGTTTGTGCTGAAACAATTTGCCAATCTTATTCAACTCTCATTATTTGCTGCAGTACAAGGAAACTCTAACTGATGCAGGTTAGAATTCTGCTGTCAAACAAAAGTAGTAACAGCTGTCTTTCACAAAATACAGTAAAGCTAGCTTGCATCTTCCCTGTCAAAACCAATCACATACTCTAAGGATGTCCATGTGCTGTCATGTATGTCCCTGAAAAGTAGAGCTGCATTCTCTACCTCTATGTGAGTAATTTCTCCACAAAAATTACATTTTTTTTTTTTAAATGGCATCCAGGATTACAGAATGGAAAGGAATCCCGTTTCACTGCAGCCATCTGTTCCTAACACGGAGATGGAACGGCGTGACAAGATGGAAGCTCTCTCTCCTATCTCCACCTGCTCCCTCTGTAACTTTTTTTAGTACTATTCCAGTACACTTTAAACCTTACTTACAAAAGTCAATATACCAGATGTCCTTGATTGTCCCACCTGCTGGCTGTGCTGACACTCGCCATAACCGGTCCTCCTGTCCATCCTCTCTGATACACACATACATAAAAAAGGCACTGGGCAGCGTGTATGACGTCCTCTCTTGGAAGAGTGTTAGCTGTTCGTTTCAGAGCTTTTTATTTTAGTTCTAGCTGCACAGCCTCGTGTGCTTTGGTCAGGAGGTTCCCTGTTGATGATACCATAATAACTGACTTGGAAGCCACCACACAAGCAGGACCTGGTCTGTGAACTGAAATGCGAACAGCCTTAGCTACTCAATATGAGCTTCCTTTGCCTAGGGAAAATAATCCCTGATCAGTGGGTATACATCTTCCTTACCTGTACTCTGATCATCAGGGATATGGTTTTCACACAGCTGTACCCACCTTGCTTTTTCTTTCATACAATTCTTAAATAATCACATGATGAGCTCAGGAAATCCTGGTTTCTACCTCTGCTTCTCCTGAGAAGCAGGCCACACCATGCAGACTCTTCTGTGGCACACAGCATGGCCTAAACTTGTTTACTGCTTCTATCAAAGGCTATTGACAGCCTATCAGAAAGTCAAAAATACTTTTAGTTTTCCCACAATATAAAGCAGATTGCCACTGTTCTTCTCATCAAATCAGATATCCTGCCAATGAAACATACAGGTTTCTCCAGGCAATCTTCAATCAGCACTGAATCTGGCTGCTCAGTCCACAAGTTACAAAGTCAAAGCCCCATAACAGGATCATTGTGCACATATAGCACTGTACAATCAATAAATATATGTTAAAAAAAAAAGATAATATCTTGCAAACAAACATTATACAAATAAAGCTCGGCATATATTGGAACATAAAAACCATCAAAATTTCCTATTTTTCTATGATACATTTATGTCTTACCCCAAATACTCCCAATATGTACATGTATGTACACTGTAAGGATGTCCTTATTGTCCATTTCATTATCCACAAGTACAGGCCAAATTCATGTATATAAACACGTTCTACATATAAATATCCAGTATTTTCAATCATTTAAATTGGAAACTACAAAGCAAGAGTTTTATCTACAGTCACTTGTATTTATATCCCTAGTTCTTTAATGACAGATTTCTTTTACAGATGAGATCGACTTCTACGTGTTTGCAATTCTACACCTTTTTCCAGCTGACTACTTACTCTTATCTGTAAACAACAGATTATTAAGACTATTTTCCCTCTTTGCATTGACTTCCTATCCCCATCATATCCCCCAGAGTTTGGAGAATGGACCCAAGCCTCACATACCTTGAAGAGTCCAATTATGGTGGCTATGAAGAGAGATAACCATGGCAATTAGTAATTAACAATTTGTTCAGAAAACTATCTGGAAAAGGGAACAAAGAAACTCACGAGTGAACAAGAAAGATCTGTCTTGGTTCACTCCTTGTTTGGACAATGATTTATTTGGTTTTGTGGGCATGTTTGCCATGCTAAAGCTGCTTTTATGATCTCTATTTTGTGAGATATCTGAAAAGCTAAGTCTGATGCAGAGACTTGATGGATGTCTGCCTAACTAATGAATGTAGCTATTACTTTATATTTCCCTTCTTTATTACATTTTCAGAATCAAAAGGAGATAAGCATTACCAGGAGCCACTGTTATCAATATCAAGGAGACATACACACAAAAGGTGTTTGAACAAAATGAAATTCTACATGTCAGTAGTAGACAAGCTGCTGTTGGAAAGTGCCAGATAATTAAATTTTAGAGAAAACCACAAATTTTGGACCTCTCATAGTGATGTGATCTGTCAGACACATTTAAGAATTTGTATTTTAAAAATATATAAGGTTTCATATTACATCATTTTTAATGTGAGAACAAAATAAACCAGTTGTTTCTGCCAACAGTTCCAACCAGTTTGTCATGCTGTAAAGGACAATGTATCACTCTGGTTGGGCCACCACCTTTCTGACCGTGAGAGACAGAAGTTATAAATAATGAAGCAGGAATTGGTATTCACCCAGTTTACCAAAGAAATAGTGGGAGAACAGCAGGGGATGAAGTTATCTCAGCACAGTGTCCTAATGAGAACAGGCAGCTCCAAAAGGAGACGTGGGCACCAGAAGGGATACGGCAGATCTGCCTGACTCAAACTGGAGACCTGGCCGTCGACCTCCCACCTGCCAGCTGAGAGCCTGCCAGAGTCCAGGGCTCGCCTGTCCTCTGGCACCCATTTTTCTCTCTTCCATGTTTTACACATCTTGGACACACAAATTTTGGATTAAATGTGGTATGCAAGGCAAATATTTTTTTAATATTTCAGAGGAAGGAAAATAATTTAATTTTTTTTTTCAATGCCATATATTAAATTTTAAAGGCAAAATTCTGTCACAACATGATCTGCGCAATGAACTTGCTGTGTTGCATGACAGATGGGCCGCCAATTGTACTGTGGCAAAAATAAATAAACTACTAGTTTGCATTTCTAGCACAAATTTTCAGCCATACCTAACATCGGTAATGCATAAATACAAAAACAAAACGGAGAAAATAACTTTGTACCTACCATAAGCACAGCCCTGCCAAAAAAAAAAAAAAAAAAATTCCTTAAAATACATGATGGGATTTATTCTGTTTATACTTACAGAAGCATTTAGAAAGAAGAGCTCCCGTGCAATCAGTATTGTTATACTACTGGAAAACAGGTGTCTGTGAGATCAGGTTAGGGAAAAAACCCTCAGGTTTTCAAGACTATCCTGAGGAAATGACCTTTGCTTTCACTGGCTGCTTCAACTGTTTGAGAGACAACTTGGTGTATGGGGCGCAGGTGCCCAGGCGCTGGCAGTGGGGGCCACAGGGGCCTCTGTGAGGAGAGGCAGGGGCTGCCCCGCGCCGGTTACAGCCAGTTCCAGACGGTTCCAACCGACCCCCCGCAGGGCACAGCTGAGCCCCTCAGACAAGATGGTGGTGCCTCTGGGAAAGTATCTGTAAGAAAGGGCAAAAACACTGCCTGGCAGTGAGAAGTGAGGGAACTACATGTGAGAAACAGCCCTGTAAGCACCAAGGCGAGAGAAGAAAGAGGGGGAGGAGGTCTCCAGGGGCCAGAGCAGAGATTCCCCAGCAGCCCGTGGAGAAGACCACAGCGAAGCAGGTTGTCCTCTGCATTCCGTGGAAGACCCCACACCGCTGCAGGTGGATATGCCCTGAAGGAGCTGCAGCCCATGGAGAGACCGTGCTGGAGAAGTTCTTGAAGAACTGCAGCCCGTGGAGGACCCCATGCTGGAGAAGGGGAAAAGTGTGAGGAGGAGGGAGCAGCAGAGACAAAGTGTTATGAGCTGACCACAACCCTCATTCCCCATCCCCCTGCACTGCTCAGCAGGGGGAGGCAGAAAAGCTGGGAATGCAGGAGTGAAGTTGAGCCTGGGAACAAGGGAGGAGGGTGTTTTAGTTTTTGTGTTTGTTTTTCACCATCCAAATATATTTTAATTGGCAATAAATTTATCTTCCCCAAGTCGACTCTGTTTTGCCCGTGACAATAATTGGTAAGGAACCTCCCTGTCTTTACCTTGACCCACAAGCTTTTCCATATTATTTTCTGCCCCCGTCCTGCTGAGAAGGCTGGGTGAGGGCCTGGCAGCCAGCCAAGGTCAACCCACCACACTTGGGGATCAAATCTGGGAACCAATTTTTACTAATTTGGGTAGTCCAATTATAGAAAAGTGACTGAAGTTCATTCTTCATTACAATGCTAAGCACACTTGCTATTAGTGAGGTGAGCAGTATTTGGTACATAGGAAGCAAATGGTGATGTCAGCACCCACTGCCCCTGGCCACCTTCTGTGAAGGCTCAAAGTTCTGGAGTGGTTTCAGAAGCTGCTTAGAGGCTTTGCTGCTGCCAATAGAGAAGAAACCCTGCCCTACTTCCCATGTGCACATCACTGCACTATTCCTTGTGTGGCAGCAACAAAGCTGATCTGGCTGAAAACTACTCTGTTAACTTTTAGTGCTGGAACAAAAAGGGAGCGTAAGATCATCACGTCCAGCAAAAATGTGGTTTTATGCTACCATGAAACTACACCCTTGGACTGTTTCAGGCTCATGATTCCAATGTGCCTCAGAAAATAACTATCCTTATTAGACTTGGATCACAGTTTTTCCCTTACACAGGCGCTTCTTAAAATGTCTATCCTGATTTATTCAGATGTAAAATGGGTCAGAAATATCCTGTTGGGCTTTTTTGAGCCAATTCGTCACAAAATTTTTTCTATATCACTTGACCAAACCTGTGATAGGACCAGAGGACTTTCTGAACCAAACTAAATTTATGGTCTACCTAATCTTGTATCCTCTTTCTGACAAATGACAGCATCAATTATTTAAAAAAATGTGCGTGACCTCCTGCAGTTATCTGGAACATAATTCATTCCATGAAAGAATATCCTACCCACTTATCCATTTATTTTGCCCTACATGTGTTTTTTTTTTTTCTTCCCCCTAAAATCTTGCAAGAATTTACAATTCTCATTACCATATAAATTTGAAACTGTTTTGAATTTTGCTACCTTCTTGGCTTCATCCTGTAGTAATCTGGTGAGCCTTTTATCCAGTCAGTTAAAAAACACAATACTCTTCCCAGGTATGGTGTGTGCTTGTAGGTGCATACTTTCCCCGTAAATCTGGTTTTTCCCAAGTGTTTTTAGTTTCTTTTTTGCCTGCCAAAAAGGAAAGAAAAGTCATGTCCCCCCTGCCACATAAACATATGCAGGAAAATGAGCATCTATTTTCTGACCATCACTGATGCTGAGATTGACTGGGAGAAACAGCAAGGACTCCAAGTACCACCTCTGGCTCAGTGAGCCGACTGTTTGATTGTTCTTATTTTGTTTAACAGCTTACGTATAATTGCTGCTGCTTTAGACCGTAACACAATAAATGCAGCGCTGTGGGAAGAAAGAAGCCTTTTTTGCACCAACAATTTTACTCTCTTTCTCATAGGGAGAGTAAGACCTGCACTTAACTATATTATTTTGTGAAATTTTATTTTCCCCCAAAAAGCCTTTGGTATGTCTGATTCATCCTCAATCGCCAAAACCCAGAAATCTCGTTGCAGCCTATGTTGCCGGTATAAGATAGTTGAAGTTACTTTCAGCTAAGGAGGTTATACACAGTTTAATAAATTTCAACAAATTAATTAATTTTTGCATTTATTATCCATATTTTTAATAGATGCATGCACCACAGATCTATGTAAAATTCAATTTTCACTGTTGCTTAATGGTCTAGCTTTCAGATGGAAATGGTTAAAGGAGGCAAGATTTATCCATCTACAGGGATTTTCATTTATCAGTGGAATGTTGGCTCCCAAAAGAGGAATGAAGGGAAGTGTTAGTTCAGAAAAAAGGTCAAAAAATACAGAAAAAAGGAAAAGAAATAGTGCAAATATATGCATTTTCAGAGACAGGTTTACAGTCTATCAACCTTTGCTCTGAGACAAGTCTGCAAACTGTGGCAACATTGTTCACCTGTAATTTTGGTGTTCATTGCAACAATGCCTTAGTCCTTGATTCTTGAACACTCCCATGATAATATGTGAACATCTTCCCAGTAGATAGGACTTTGTTGACCAGAAAATATAGATGCATACTACAATTCTTTGAAAGACAAAAAAAAAAAATGGGAATAAGTTGGGAAAGTATCATTTTTCTCAACCAATTTAGAGAACACATAGGTAACATCCTCTACCTTGTGGGGAGATATTTAATATTGGTTTATAAGATATTTTCTTTTACCGAAGTATGCTGAGTACAAGTCCTAAAATTAATCACCAGTTTTCTCCACCAGACAAACTCACTGACTGAAATGGTATTTTATTTTTAGTCCTACATGCTCCATCACGGTTAATGGAGTTTTACAAGCATGAGCATAAAATGGGGATTCCAGGATTTCTTCTTGTTTTCGTAAATGGGCTAGAAATAAAATACTGCTAAGGCAAGAAAAGCAGAAAGAACTCGTGAGAGTTTTGCTATCAACTGGTATGGTTTCTTGAAGTAAATGGGGTCAGACCATTGAGACTGGTTGGTCTGGGGCCTCCTGATTCTGGACCGGTACTATGTACAGCCTTCCTCTGTGCTCTGTGGAGATTCTCCCTTGGTGCTGACCTGAGCACCACTCTGCATTTCTAGGATGTCCAAAGCAGCTACAGTGGAAGTAATAGCTCCTGTAATAGGAGAACTGCTTTCATCCTTGTTACTATCATCAAATACATGCAAAAAATGACACCAAAATCAACACACCATAAATATTTCTAAATGGAAAGTAGTATTGAAGATAAACTGCATCTAAAACACTTGAAGGAATGTTTTTACCAATTTAATGGATTTTTTAAAATAGGAAGACTCCTGGTAACACTTAACCATCTGCAATTATTTTGTGTTTCAATAAGCATATCCTAATACTCAAAAAGTCTCAGAAGATACTTCCTACTGACTCTGTTTATTACAGTATCCCCTTCAACCCAATTTGTAACGTATTATATAGACATCACCAACACTGAGAGACCTACCAAACAAATTCTATGACTTGGGTGACAGAGTAAGAGGCATTTCTAGTTCAGATTTGTGCATCAGATCCTCAGCTTTTGTTGCATCCTTAAGTTCCCAGTGTAGATTTTTTTAAATTCTCCTGGATTCATTCTTATTCCATTTTTGCTTTTATTTGCTTTTCCACTTCATATTTACCTTATAGACAACTTTATTCTATTTCACATTCCTGTGAACCTTATTGTGGCTCATGGGTATATGTGGATAATCTCTTTAGTAGCAATCCACCTCAGGGCATGAGACAGTCAAACGCGCATGCAAGTCCTTGAAGTTATTGTTCAAATGAAAATTCAACTTCCAGATCCCCAAACATTTGCCTTCATTTAAATTAGCTTGAGCTATAACACTGGTGACTTACTTCCAGACACATTCATAGACAGTATTTCATATTCTCAGAAGAAACTGTCTGTAACTGACACATGCATAATAGTGAACAAAGATGGAAATTAATTTTATCACTGTGATGAACAACTACTACTTCAATCAAAATAAATTTGCAAGTTTTGGTGGAACAGGAACAGATGCAGGGGAATTAAAAAATAAAATATTTTTTCAACCTCTCTCTCTCTCTCCCCCCCCTTTTTCCACATTCAGCACAGAGCTGTACAATGTTTTATTATTGAAAATAAAAGGTAGGCTTTGGGTAGAATGACAGCCACTGCTAAAGTCACACATTGAGAGTTAGTCTCACAACAATCTGCTCTACAACACAAAAGAATAGTAGTATTCTTTCCAAGTGAGTTATTTTCTTTGGGGACAATTTACTTTGAGGACATATTGCTTTGCATTTTCATGTGGCTTTTCACTTGTTTTGTGAACTTTCATTGAGAAGTGCCCTGACATTTCATTGTCTTTATATGTTGTTGCTTTTCATTTGACCTATAAATGATCTCCACTTCCACAAGCTCTCTGTGAAACAGCTGCACAAACAGAAAAAGCATAAAAAGCTCTAACCCAAATGAAGCCTTGAAGCCCTTGCAAGTATAAACAATTAATTGGTATGGGAACCGTGACATGCAAACAGAAGTCCTGTA
>NW_009189297.1:38421-58829 GCF_000690835.1 Fulmarus glacialis | reverse complement strand
TGTTAAAAGGAGTGGGTTTAGCATTATGTTTCACTGAAATTGCATCAAGCCTGGCAATTACAAGGAATCTTAACAGAACAAGATTGTTTCTCTTACTCTCGTCATCCCTGGAGAAAACATCAAAGCGACTGGGTAAAGACAGCCTATCTAGGCTATAGCAAGCAATGCTACTTAGATTTAACATATTCAGAAAAGTATCCATGCAATTTCCTAAAAACAGATTCTTTGATTAATTTCAAATAGTTATCAAGTCAAGAAATACTGAAACAAAGCCAAAATGGGTAGTAATACATTTTCACTGTTGAGTGTTGAAACAAATATTTTCAGATGAAGCAGTAACAGTAGCAGTATAATAAATTTCCAAATGTTGTCCCACCAAAACAGAACACCAGTGAAATGACCGTAGAATATCCCTAAAAAAATATATGTTCCTTTTCCCCGTACAACAATAGTTAAACAGAGGTGTAAATTAGAGGAGTGAAGAGGACTTTTCTTTACTAATACCTATAAGCACTGTGCATTTTTACTAATTGTCTTTCAAAAAAGAGTAATAGTCTCTTACCAATGTAATTACCTTACAGGAAATAAAGACTTCCTTAGTAAATGTATTTATATCTGGACATTATTGCTCTCTATTAATACAATCGTGACATAAATTTCATTTCTGGCTCCTAAAATCAGAAAAGTCAAAATATAGGATCTAGAATGCAAGACTAATACTATAACCACAGCTGCTAATTTCAATGTGCTGTCTACATCACTGGTACAGGAGCTTAAGAAATGACTACAAAAGCGATGTGACTGCCTGGTGGAGATTGGGTTGTACAAGCATTAACTCAAATGGAAGTCGTTACATAAAAAGGCACAGTAGACATTATATCTACAACCTGAAAAATCACAGTAATGTAGTATATGCAGCTTCCATTGCTTAAGATATTCACATGCAAAAATACAAGAACACGCACTACTGAATGTATAAATCAAAGACAAACCTTACTCAGAAGTCATCTGTATAGTGGTGCACAATGGCAGATGCCACAGCATATTTTTTTACGATGCAAGGCTGCTCAAGATCATCTATGGATAATGAACCACGACAGCTTGGGATTTGATAAAACGCAAGTTGATGGTGAGAAGGCACGGAATACAACTACTATCTGAACAGTCAACAAATGTATATAAACTGTTTTTTTTCTATCTTTACTGTCAGTATGAAATATCATGTATTACCACAAAATGATATGTTCACTAATCTAATGGACTTTACATCAGAAAAAGCTATTTCTTTAAATTATTTACTACCTCTGTTTTACTTCTCGAAAAGCACCATGCATTAAAGCATTTAACAGGGTATGGAAGGTAACAGAATCCGTGTTTGTTTAAAATACCTTATATGATTGGCATCAACGCAGTTTTCTTTTCACAGGGAAATCTTGAATGAAGGCTCTATCAGTCAGTTTCTAGTCTCTTCACAGCTCAGAAAAAATCCCTTTTCTTTTCTCCCTTTAAGAGAAAGACATTCCACGTAAACACTGCCTGTACCTATGCAGCTATATTTTCCATCTTTGCCCACAAACAACTGCTGCTTAAAAACTCCTTTAATTACACTTGGTTTGTTCATTGCCCTTCAGCTGCTGATTGGCAGAAGTTGATTATCATGAGAGTTAATCAGATTGTTAAGACACACAGAAAAAAAAAAAACGTGAACAAGTTTTCTTCATCATGGACTGTTTTCTTAGTGTGCTCCAATATTATATATTTCTGTAGATTTCACCAGCGAGCCAAGTACGGTGAACTGTAGTGACCTCACACACATCGTATTTTCCTACTGCTGTATCCCACAACGTCCCTTAGCATGCTCAGTGAATTCTTTTGATACCAAAAAGACGTGGATTTACACTTGCACATTTTTTAACTACTACTATGCACAACCAGAAAATTTCAAAACAGTTTGCGTTCAGGGGCAAAAATGACGTAAATAAATCCAATCTTTAGACTTGAACAATTTCATAGAACTATTCAGATTATACTGTTGTTTGTTTTTTTTTTCCCTTCTCAGCTCTTCTATTTTCCTTCTATAGAGTCTCCTATTCTGGTAAATTAAGAGAATTCACATCGCTTTTTCGCCACAGCTCTGACTAGAAGCTCCAGTGAAGACTGAATGCTGGAAGTTATTTGAACAAGACTGTTAGAGATCTTTAAGATTTTTATAAATCAAATCCCCAAGACAGGCAAAGGATAGGAGTAAAGCTCTATCAACATACTTGTTCCACAGATGGAAGCTGAGGTACACAAAATTAAACAATATGCTGAATGTCACACAAGGAGTCTGGTTTAAGGAACCTTCTTCTCAGCCTTAAATGTCTTGAATCCTTGCGCAATACCTTAATCGTACACCATAAAAGCTGTCCTCAGTCCCCATATCTTACATGTAGCCCTTTTGATTATTTTCCTTATTATAAAATACCACCATTACTTCATTTTGCCGGTCTTGGTAATAGTTAAAACAGCAAAAACTCTTAGAAATAAAGGTACTTTTTTTTTAAACAACAAAAGCATTGCATAATTCAAAAGTTCATTAAAAACATTTTGAGTAGTTTGGAAGCTTTCATTTTTCACTACTTAAGTACTAAGAAATCAATATTGTTAACCACAGCAGTAAAAAGGATGGTATTTTCTGTAAATGTGGACACCTTTAATTTGCTTTCTAATTTTTTAGGAAATAAAGCCCATATCAACAAGGTGCATTGCATTGAATTTACAGTCACCAAAGTCGTGGGGCAACAAGAATTTACAGCACCACACAATGTCCCTTTTCCATCAGAAAAGAAAAGGAAGGCGAAATCCTTCAAATGACTCCAGGACGTAGGGTTTTAATGAAATAAATATCAGGAAATGCTGGTTAAAAATGTTCCAGCTTTCACAGTCAACAATTATTTTGTACCTTGTGGCTGTCTGGATAGAATATATTTATTTATGAAAACAACAAAGTAAAATTAAACTCATTAGATGCAAATCACAACATTAATAAAAGAACATCGTGGCAATGTCAAGCACTCAAAGTTTAATTCAGCCTCTTTCTGAGCCTTTATGACAGTCTCGGAGTCGTGTATTTTTTGGGGGGGAGCCATGCTTATCCAGTGCCTACGTTGGTTTTTTTTAAGGAATTTAAAGCGTCCACACCTCCTATTCTGTGAATGCTCTATAATTTATATTCCATATAGAGTACATTCTTAAAATAAAACTATGATTTTCATGGTGAAATTTTTTCAAGATAAAAAAATCCACTGACTTTTTACACTCAATAATGGATCCTCAGTTTTTTCCCTCTTTTTTTTCTTTAGAGCATGTAGTATATACTATATATTCCTATATACCCAAGCACAGTTCCCACTGAATTCCATTTTCCTGCCTTCCTGGCTCATTTCTCAAGCGCTCCCAGTTCTCTCCAGCTAGGATTACTGGCCGATGTTAACGGCAGTATGTTGGCAGCTCTACCTCTGCTGTCCAGGTATCCAGTTCCTTATTAAATCTGTCTTCCCTAGAGCTACCTGACAATTCTCACTCTTTTTGTCTGGTCAGTCTTAGTTTCCCACTCCATGTCCAGTTTTTATGGCCCTTCCCATTCTCCAGGTTGACTATTAATCCATTGCCTTTGCCCACCAAGCCTCAGTCACTCTCTCCTCAGTCCAACGCTGACTGTTCTTCTCCCATACTGGTACTCTTCTGCTCACGGGGGTCCCGGCAGTGTCCCAGCTCTCACTGCTGGGGCTGGTTCCTTCCCATCACACAGAGGAGCTACCACGAGCCATCACAGGAAACTCTTTGTCTATCTTTTCTGTCTTGCAACGCAAGTATATTGAGTCACTCCATGCGAATGCTGCAAGTTTATCATAGTCAGCCTTCGGACTTTAGAGAAGCTTGAGCGCACTCAGCAATGACCGCAAATGGAGATTTTACGTCTTCGGCATTAACAGAGCTCTCTTTCCTCTGTGAATTCTGATGCTTTTTAAAAGGCTTATTTTAGTGGATTCAGAGGGATGGCCACAAGCACATTCCGTTCAGAATAGGCAACTTCACTACTAGGCAGTAAAACTAACTCCACCAAAAAGGAAACTTTCCAATATGACACCTAGTTTTGTGTTGAGATCTTAATTGTGTTAAAAAATCCTAGTTAGAAGCAAATCTTTCTAAGGAGACAGCAGTTAGCTTTTGGGAGTCGGGAAAAGACGGATAACTCAATCAATAAGGTAAGTTTTGGTATGTTAATAAAGGTAACAGTGAAACGTGATCCATGTTTCAACAAGAATTTTCAGGTTTTCTTAGAGATTTAAAACTTCTTTTACAAGTCCCTTGGGGAGCCGAATGAACCTCTCTCACTTATTGGATGAACAGTGCATAATACTTTGTGTAATGAAATTAAGCAGCCTGAAATACATGTGAACATGACTAATGAGACCAAATGCAGCAGGAAAACCAAGCAGATGGCTTGAGCACGCTGGAACAGAGTAGCAAGGAGAGAGCTGAATGTTTTGGGGTTTTGCAAGATACATACAGAAACACAAATAGAATCTTTGCATTTCTGTATAATACTGCATCTGTCAGCGCTTTGATGGTCTATGGATCACAAGTGAGAGCTTGCCAGAATACTAATAGTCTCTGTGGAAAACCTTTATGTGTCTTCCATAAAGATGCAAAATGCAAACAAAATGGGGGGGTGTGGGGGGGGTGGGGGTGGAATTTCCTTTTGCATTTTGTGTCTTGCTTTTTTAATTGCATAAAAAGATACTTAAGCTAATGGTATATTTTTAATGAACTAGTCTTTCTCCACCGAGAATCTGGTTGTCAGGGACCTCCCCAGTAGTATGAACATTTGGGGAAAAACAAGGAAAGAGAGAGAAAGAAGGTAGTAAGTACTAAAAGATGATGGGAAAAGGCTTTCTTATCAAGAAGGTCAATGACCAACTTATGAATGATGCTACCAGAAACACAAGAAGACAAAGATAAAATCAGTTTGCTCTCATTGCTTTCTGGGAAAAAAAAATTCTGTCCATAGGAAAGATTAACTGTTCGTTTCTATAATTTAAGCTAACATGAGGGTTACCAGGCAGCTTCTCCTGCTGAGGTATTTCTTGGCTGAAGGTATAATTCTCCTCTGCATGCAACACATACTGACACTGGCTATTTACATCTGCAAACTTATGGGATTGCCCGCAGTTATGTCATAAAGAACAAGCAGATTCAGAAAGAAAAAGTATCAATCTGAGCAACTTTACGTCATCCTTCTGCCTTCTCTACCACAAATGATTGAGATAAAATGCCTTCGGATGTATATTTTCTGACAGCTGAAGGGGTTTTTTTGCACTAGAAAACTTTATTTGATGTTTTTGAAAGAAAGCAGAGACACTACCTGTGATCGCAATATACGGACATCTTGTCAACAAAGTAATTTTAACCAATGTTCAGAAGAAAACTATTTAATTAATTTATCTGCACCTGTTGGTAAGTATAATAGTCTGTTCCACTGTTGATGCTAATGCTACAGCTGTAGCCCACCTACCACAGCTTTGACTATTACATACTCCCATTATTTAGTGCTCACAGTGCAATTTCGTAGTGCAGAATATTTTTATTACCAACACAAACTGTAGAGGTCCAAGATTCAGACATTCTTTAATCCCTTCAGCTAATTTTCAAAATGTATCTCAACATTGTGTGCATTAGTTTCCCTTTTTTAAAGTTCAGAATCTTTATAATCATAGAAAGACACAGAATAATTTCATGGAGCATCATTATTCAGAAAAAAAAGAACCAAAAACCGCAAACAAAGAACCAAAAACCACAAACCCCAAAACTTCTTTTAATTACTTCTTTTAATTCTGGAAGACAGTAATGATATTTCTTTACTATTTTTTCACTGACTTCTGACTGTATTTTTATCTCCTGTACTACACAAAAAACATTTCTTTCAGTCTGAAGCATGTTAAAGTTATGACCACTCTGCAACAACCACAGGAGTCTCTAAAAACCTGGCATCTATAGACCAGTAAGATCTTTCAGTCAGCCTTGACCTAAATTTAGCAGGTGACATATGTAGAGATTTGGATGATCTCTTTATTTTACTGCAAATGATTCTTAATTACACTGCAGCACAATTTTTAAGCTTCAACTCAAGAAATGTTATAAAATGTTTGCTACATGATAAATGGCCTTGAATGAGAACTGCCACCCACAGACATCATTCCAGCCCATGTTACTTGTATCAGGTCTCCCTCTGACCTTCCATTTTAAACCTTGGCCACTATGCAAACTATCAGCAAAATCCAGTTTATATCACTATCCCTGTAGCTTTCTGACATAACTTGTGTTAAATATTTGTACCTATCACAGTACTAATAAAAACATGGGGTTTACGAGCTCGGTGCATTTTATTGCTGATCAAATGGGGTCTGCAAACACCCTGGTAACCTTCTCTACCAATCTGCGTATGGGATATCATACAATGTCCATACAGACCACATATGCAATAGAGTTTTGTGAGGAAAAGTATCAACTGACAATTTCTATCTTGTCACTGCTGTAGAAATTATATTCTCCTTCTGTAAAGCCGTCTGCAAATAAATTCAGTTGTAAAGCTGAGCTTCTGTGATCTTCTGCAATAATTTGTATCAAAACAGAGGGCTCAAACTGTACTTTTATGTCATTTTAGAGTTCAGTATATTCTTGTACATAGGAAAATGATCAGCCGTAAAGGAAGCTGGTAGGAGCAAAGTGCAAACCCAACAAAAGAAGGTGGTTCTTTGTCCAGTAGGTGGAAGGTCTATGAAACTCTCAGAAACGTATTAGAAGGTACAAGAAAATTTTTAAAAGTTACTTGGGGAAACTGAACGAGTACTTGGAGGAGAGATTCATTGAGAGTTAGACAAACCACACTAGGTCCAGGAAATCCCTTGAGCTGAAAACAGTTGGAGGCTGGGAATTTTCAAGAAATGTGTGATATATTCTCACCCTATTCCTCTCTTCTCTGGAAATCTGCTATGGCTTGTTGAAAACAGGATGCTGGACTCTATAAGTCCCGGGCTATAAGAATCCCTAGTCTGAATTCTTGGGACCATTCTTTTGTTCTAGCAAGACATGCTCTGAATTTGACCTATCATTTTGCCTAAGCAAAGGCAAGGAAACAGATGCCTTCATATTCCACGAATCAGTCAAAAACATTGCATGACACATCTACATCACCCACTGATCCTCAGTATTGCATGTGAGTCCATTTCTACTGAACAAATTTGTATGGCTTAAACTTGGTATGTCCACGATAATAATTCCATTAGTAGTAGTGCAACTGCACCTAAAGTACAAGTACTCAGTCATAAAAAATAAATGATTCAAAAAACACGTATGGGAAAGTTTCACACTATACTGCAAGTGAAATGTATTTGAACCTTTCAAACAGTTAGCACTTCAGGATTAAAATCTGCAAGAAGATCATTTCAAGATGCCTACCTTTCCTGTTACTCAGAACGGTGTAGGAAAAAGGTAACAACAACAACAACAACAACAATATCAATTTAATATCGTTACATGGCATATGCTCGTGTAAGGCAGAAAAGTGTGAACGCACAATCCAACAGAATCCTAGTCTGAAAACTAGGAAGAACTCCACTTCATCTTGCCTGGTAAAGCAAGTGCAGAACATAAAGTGACTGCAGTACAGAGTCATGTGAACACAAAGACTCATAACTGTCTGATCTGCTAATTGCAATGGAGACAAATTTGGACAAATATATAGACAAACTTGTTCTTTCCTTGTATATTGGTTTAGGTATCCATATGGTAGCCCATAGCTAGATATTCATAAAAAACAGACCTCAGTGACATATGGCCAACATGTCTGAGTTGTCACCCTTCAAGAAAATGTGCCTGTCCTCACATGGGGTCATATTCAAGCTCATACGTGTTTTCTAGTCTCGCTGTAGGGTATCAGTAGGATATTTTTCTGACTCTCCCTTTGGGGATATTTTTCCCCAGGAGAATTTGAACTGAAATGCTTGTTCGTATTAAAGTTATACACATTTAACGAAGGAAATTCAGGTCCCTTTCTCTTCTTCCTAATCAAAAGCAGCAAGCACTAAATACATGCAAATGCACGCTTCAGTTTGCACTGGCAAAAGTATCACTCTTGAGCTTGCACTTAACTGTCAGAATCCAAAAAAAGTATTTCAAGTACTGCCCTATCTTATTGGTTGCTGTGAAAAATTCCATATATTGCCCTCCTACTTCCGCTTCACTTATGTAAAGATGTTACTTGGTAACATTCTTTTGCTTTAGCTACATCTCAGTTCATTAACATTAATTTTTCTACTATAGCAAAAGCAGACTGTGACAGACATCTTGCTTTGCTATAAACTTTTTTCCTCCACATGAATGCTGAAGCATGCAATAAAAAGTAAGAATCAATAGTTCACTACAGAGTGAACACATCAATTTTATATGATTTCCTTATATTGTGCCAAGTCCTATCCTCAAACTCTCATTCTGACCTCTCTTACCAACTCAATTCCATACTGATCAACTCATTTACTTGCTACCAAGGAACAATTTCAAGCTTAAACTGTGAGTGTGACCTTCAATTTATGAAAGACATCAAACACAAGATCAATCTGATGGTATAGAACTCACTGCAGAAGGAAACTAAACGTATTTTTTTTCATGCTACAAGTGAAAATAAGCCAAACACATAAAACTAACATGCTGACAAAGAAAGGGTAAGTTTTTGAGATTCTGTCTTCCAGATCTGTGCATTTGCTCAATTAGGAATTATTAAAGTCAACTGATGTGACCAGTTGACAACTTGTAATGCCAAATTAAGAGTTTAATGTTCTTTGCCGACATCCAGCTGATGTACAATGTGCCCCTCTGTACCTAGAAAACTCTGCATGTCCTTTTTAAGATGACAAAACAATCTTCACAAAGCTTTGGCAATAGCAGCTCACAGTTTATCGAGGTCCTATACATTATCTCAGGTTGGGCTCTCTTCAAAACAATAGTTTATTAGCCAATTAGGTTGGAAAGAAGCATTTTCCCCTACAAACAGCTTTGACAAGTTGAGTTACCATTCTTCTCACATACACAAAGGAAAAAAAAAATCCACTTGCAAAGCATTGTTTCCCAACTGCAACATTTAAAGGGAAGGTTGCCATTTCCTCTGGCAAAGACTTATGAACATAAAAAAATGCTGTACCCATAAAACCAGCAAAAAAAATATACAATCAAATTAGAAATTTCAGAAGGCATGAACTTACCACGTGCATCCAGGCAGAGCTCTCTTACAGCTAGGGATCAGATAAAGATTTTAATTAGCTCCCTTGAAAATTGGTGTTCACATTTAGAACGAATGGAAAGTTCATCATCACTTCTTTTTCATCCACTATCCAGGAAGCTTCCTTGTCAGAATATACACTAAAACTCTAAACTCAAGCAATGAATAGGGGCAGGCACAAAGCAGTCGAATCATGGTAAGTTACAACAAAGAGTTGCTTGAGAATGGGAGCGCTTTGCATTTTAAGCTTCCAGTTCCTATTGCCCAATGGGGCAACATAGCTTAGACAACTGGTTTTTACAGTTGCACTTCTTTGGAAACAGGAAAACATGGGAACGTCACAGCCAACTCACAACAGTGAAACCAGGTTTTCAACAGGAATGACATAAATTACAACACACATGAGATTTTTAAATTAGTTCAGACAAACACACAGCACAATTAATTCTGCCTTGGCATTTTTTTGAAAGGCCCGCATATTTTTTCAATCTTCATCCATTATTTTTAACTTTCACTTATACTATATGCATACAGATTAATGAACATTAATGTATTAATATCCAATTCATAATTCCAGACTAGCCAGGATGTGGTAAAGATACTATTTTTAGTTATTTTCATTTGTCTTTGAAGTACTACTTTCTTAACTGTAAGGAAATGCCCATAAAACACCTAAGGAGAGGAAACTAGTTCATATTACCTCTGTGTGGGTGTAGGTGAAATGCAGTTATAAAGTCTTTTAGTTTTCACTAAAGTTTCTAGTTAAGACTAGACATTCTGAAAGACAACGTGACCTTATTGTAGATACTTTTATTTCTCTCAAGACTCAAAATAGAAAGTGAAGAAAATAACCAGATAAAAATTCTCTATTGCTTGATGACTTGAGTACCAAAAGTAAGTTCATACTCATTGAAATAAGTTCATTCTCATTGATATGACGAGCAAAATGTCATGGCCAATGGCTCTATAAGCCTTCAAGCCATTACTTCAAAAATACCACTCAAAAAAAATCCGTTAAAAATGCATGAAAAGTCTACTTAATTTTCTAAGGATTTCCTGAGGTTTGTCAATATTAGGTGATCAGGCTTAAAAGGTGTGAAGTAACATGTGTCATAACAACAAGTGTTTTCTGAGAACCTCCAACAGAATATTAAGTGATACAGAAGATCTTATCACAGAAGTAATAACACAGTGCCACAAAAACTTCAAAAAAACCCAAATGGCCATTGACATAATCAGTTTATTAGACAACATTTGTATCGCTATTACCCTTTTTTTCTTTTGTTTTCAAATTTTCAATCAAATATTTTTATTTTAACTACAGATAAATCAACACTACCACTTCATTTTTTGGCTATCTCTAAACAGTGAGATTCAGAAGGACTCTCAAGTTTCAGATATCGTGGTGGGTTGATCCTGGCCAAAAACTAAGCACCCGCCAGCCACTCACTCACTCCACTTCCCCACATGGAGGAGAGAATTCGAAGCACAAAAGCAAGAAAAACTCGTGGGTTGAGATAAAGGCAATTTAATAAGTCAAGGAAAAAAAGAGGGAGAAAGAATATACAAGCGAAGCACAGGCCATCACTCCCTACCTCCCACCAGCAGCCCAATGCTCACACAGCTTCTAAGTGACAACTAATTTGGAAAGACTATCCCCCAGTTTTTATGGCTGAGCATGACGTTACAAGGTACAGAATACCCCTTTGGTCAATTTGGGTCAGCTGTCTTGGCTGTGTCCCCTCCCAGCCTCTTGCCCACCCCCAGCCTACTTGCTGGGGGCAGAGTAAGAGAAGGCCTTGACACCATGCAAGCACTGTTCAGCAACAGCTAAAACACTGGTGCGTTATCAACACTGTTTTAGTCACTAATCTATGCAATGCTGTGATGAAGAAAGTCGGTTCCATCCCAGCCAGACCCAATACAGATATGCATCAGAGTTTGTGTCTCGGTTTGCCAGGATGAGATCTAACTGCACACAATCATCTCTCCCCATTTTCTTTCTCCTGTCATTTCCACCCTGGTTTCCAGGCACACTGATGAACACGCAACCAGGATCCCCGAAAGCACTAGTCATGCAGTCTAGATGTAGCTATTTGAGGTCACAGTCCTCAAACTAGATGTCACTTCTGCTGCCATCAGTCTCATTTCCATCCCCTTGACATTCCACTCTCCAAATTCCAGCACAAGAAAAATTACTTAACTGTCTCTGCTCTAGGTGGTACGATATAAACTCTAGAAACACCTCATGTCCACAACTGTATCACCACCCTTCTCTCTCTTTGTTTTTTTTTTGGTCTTTCTACCTTCTCCAATTTCTTCCCCTTAATTTACAGTCTGTCAAAGCTTGTCCAGTTCTTGACAATCTCATTCTTGGTGTACTTGACATCTCCGAGCTTTCTTCTACTCTATAGATTTCTTCAATTTCTCTAAAAAATCCAACTAGCACCCAGCCCACTAAGGAACTACTCTGTCATATTCTCTGTTGGTGTTTCCAAGCAATTTTGTGCTTGAACAGGAGTCATGCAGGTAAGAGCTTAATAGTGGCCCTTATTGATATAAACACAATTTCTAAAGTTTGTGATAATACATATGGAAAAATGATTAAATAAATAATTCTGACTTTCATACCATTTCAAAGTTTACTTCAGGAATATTATAACATGGCCAAAATAATAGTGGAAGCAAAACTCAACTTCCAGTGTAAATGGTATGTTGCATTGCATTCAGGAAAACAGAAGGTTGACTCACCGCAATGTTGTCAGTCTATATTGAACCGAAATAAATTGAAGAAGTAATTCATAATACAATAGCATTCTCAGCAGTTGCACATGCTCTCCAGGCTATTTAAATATTCTATAAATAATTGCTCAGAAAGGCACAATTGACACAATGAATCATCAGGTATTTTAAGTAAAATTTTGCTTGATTAACTGTTTTGTTTTTAAACCACCTGCACCGTATTGTCTGATATACCAGGACAGATCAAACTGTTCTCAGTCTTTTTCTGAAAACCAGACAAGCTTACAAATGGTAAGTTTTATTGTATTATGAAATTGAGGCCAAACTGAAGAGCTGTGTATTGTGTGATTCCAATTATCTATTTTTTGGCCAAGGATTTAATATCAGCCATTGTTATAGATTAAACTAATCCAGATTTATCAGACCTCTAATAGCTTTGTGTCATATAGAAGTAATTGTACTTTTTGTCTCCCCATCTTCAAATACATTTATTAGTCCTCTTGAAATATAATTTTCAGTTGAATTTTTTTTTGGTTAGCTGGCAACCAAACAGATTATAGCTAGAATATTTCCAGACTGAAGCATAAATGAACAAAGCCCATTGATTTGAATCAAATTCTACTCGACTTCCATCACTGTAAATGTTGCCAGTGCATGCACTTCCTTTTTAGACCAGTGAATGAGCTATTTAGATGCCTAAAGACACACAAAAGCACCTAATGGAGTTTATAAAAGCATCTAAATGAGTAAGCACCTTATTTCCATGGACTTTCATGGGAGTCAGGCACCTACTATGCTTAGTCACTTCAGTAAAACCTACTATATGTTTCCCTTTAGCTTTGGTCACCGCCAAGTGTTTCTTAACAATATCCTTAACAATGTCAATCAGAAATCTCTTCTTCCAAAAGGTAACCATCAAAATGTAACATTCAAAGCAATATAGCAAACCTTAAAATCAGGGTATAAAAAAATCTATTAGGTCTATCTTTTGGCAAAAATAACATCTTAGGTAACAGAATCAGCTTCATCACCAGGTTCTGTAATTGCAAGGTTACTCTTCCTGGCACATACACAGTTTCAGAAAACTACCTTTATACAATATATTACTATATAATGTTTACGACATACCAAGTTTTTCCCTCATCTTCATGTGATTTCAGTTTTTGGCTCACTCTTAATTAAGAGTTACAAATGAACCGCATTGAAGATCTTTTTTTGTAGTCACAGTATTGTAGATTTATGTCATTGCTGACATAAAACGACACTAATGAACTTGCTAACCACCTGGTTTCACATGTTCATTTAAGGAATCAAGGACCTAAATGAATCTATTTTAACCGTTCCTCTAATCGCTGGTGGGTTGATTTCTGGGAGGAGGAGGAAAGTGAGGAGGGAATTGGTTACTTTATCTGATGTGTATTTATGGGATCCCAGATCCTTCTCTGCCACATTTTCCCCAGGTAATTAATACTCATTCCTTTTTCAGCTGAATCCTGAGGTTCAGTTAAGATCAGAGTCTCGGTGTGCGAGGAACTGTGCACATATGCAGTCAAAAGAAAGAAAAACATTACAGCAATAAACCAAAGAGTTTAAACATGCTACTGACATATTGGCATTGAAGAGTGAGGACATAGTACCCGGTTACTTTTCGGAAATTGCCACATTTAAGTAGAAGTCCCATTTCTGCTGGAAAATCAACTATAATTCCTATCCAGCAGAGACGGTTCAGTAAGAATGTTAGAACAGAAAATGTAAGCTATAAACTCTCATCCGAATGAAGGTATAAAGACAAAACATAAAGAACAGCTGAGAAAAAAATGCACTCGTTCTTAACATTGAGAGAAGCTTAAGAAAGAGACTGTATTTTATACCTGGAAAGGAAGCAAAACATGAATCTTTCAATAAGCACATACAGGTTTTTGTTATTTAACTCCTCAAAATGGTTATTTCAAGAAATAATATTCACTGATACATTAAAATTCTGTTTCTGGAAGATTGGCAGAAAAGAATAACACTTCAATTTTTGCTTTACGCTAGTTAAAATTGCTTTTGGTATTCTATTCTTTTATATACTACAGGAGCATGCAAAACTTCGGTTCAAATGACACATCCAAGCAACTCACCTTGGAGGCTATTTTAAGGCATGCATGTTAGCACATCAAACGGGACAAGCCTAGAACAAAGAGATGTGAGGCCAAGTTCTGCTACTATTTCAACCTGCCTCTTGTGGAGAATTTAGGTGTCAGTTATGAACATCATATAAATGCTTTATGTTTTGCACAATCGCTATTGATTAATTATGACCTACATTAGCATTCAAACAACCTCAGCAGTTAAGACCCTGTAAGACTGTAGACAGTCATTTCAGGTGAATTACTGGTGTGATCCTACAGAACGCCAGTAAATAAGGAGATCATCTCACCACAATAATTATTGAGGCCGTAGAAAAACAAACAAAACAGCATAGCAGTGACATATTACCTAGTGACAATGTCATGTTTGTGTAAAGCTTATTTTTAAATGTATCCATTTGAAAATATCGAACCCTTTTGTTATGGCTATTCTAATACACGCCATTCAACTCATGAAAATAAGAATTTATAACCTAAGATCCATCTGCTGTCTTGGATATACCTATATCCATCACTATTTCTCCATGGGTTTGTGTATTCTTTGAAACCCATGCTCAGAACAAAACCAGTATTATGAGAATTGAACATCTCGGAGCAGGATGTTCATTTAGCGGCAGAGGACACAGATGTCCAACGAGCTGTGCTGGAGAAGGCGGCAGTGTGCTGCCACCAAAGCTTTTTGCAGCAGGTAATACTGGAAGCTTTCGTACAGCCATGACTGAAAGCAGAGTAAGCTTTACTCCGACTAACAAATTGCTGACAGTAATTAAAAATGACCCAATTATTTCTGAAACAAATAGCTCTTAATTTAAAAGTGAATTATATAGATGGGAGGAGAAAAAGAGCAAAATGACCATGGAAGAAAATTCAATAGCATTTTAGTTGAAAGTAGGAAAATTGAATACTAGCCTTCAAAGAAAGAATACAATAAAACAAGCTACTGTAACTTTTTTTTAACAACAGTTTTTTCCATAAATAGCATTTATGTTTTAATTACATTGTTAAAGCTGTGCGAAGAGAATTTATTTAATTAGATACTTTACAACCATTCTCAATATTACTCATTAAACTGGTGTGCCATTGAGATAAAAGAGTATTTTTATCCTATTCCTTTAAATCACTTAAACATCTATATAATTCCTTAGCACTGATTTAACTACTGATATAGCTGAAAATCTAGTCAGCTGAGCATCTTCATCCCTTTCACCTAAATCTAGTATCTCCATTGATTTATGAGAGAACAGATTTGCCTAAGAGTCCCATATAGACCCATGTAGCTATAAACCTTTCTATTACCATGACAGGGTTTCTTACCTGCTGTTATTGTTCCTCTGGGAACTTATTTGTTGTGCAGCGTTTTCCCCCCCATATAGCTTAACTAACCCTTAGAAGGATTCTTTAAATACTTAAAATCATTAAAAGAACAAATCGCTTACTGAGAATACATTTTCCTAATAAAAATAATATTAAAAGTTCACTAATAACAGAGGCTGTGACATCATATTTCACAGCCTTCACTAGTTGTTTTTTGTTACATATGAAACTTCTAAGGAAGAAATAGCTGAGAGGAATTTTTCTTGGTACTGAATTCTATCAGCAATTAAACTAGGTTTTTTTTAAAACAGCAAGCTGAATTACATTAGTGACCCAGCATGTAATGCAACACATTATGGAGTACCTGAATTATTCATAAGCTTGAAAAATACTGTACTCCTTCCAAAAATCAAAATAGACCCCCACTAATAATCATATCGTACAGACAGAGGAGGTTAGCAGAAGTTACCCCAATGTTTTTGGTGGGTAAACAAATAAAAAAACTAAATACAAATTAAACTTTGACCCCTCACTCTTTTTTTTCCTTTCAACCTTTTTCACTTAACCCAAACATGGCCAAAATCATACACTGCCACCTTCTTCTCTCAGCTGAACAAATTATTACAATGTATTAGTACACTGTATTACTTAATATTAGTCTATTTTGCTGTATCACTGAAGCTGTGGTTGCCTCCAGTGATCATACACCTTTCTCCTCCAGGCTCAACATCTTTTTACTCTTCCTTTTTTCACCTTGCCTTTTCACCTTGCTTTAAGTGGGAAATTTCAGTCATCACTCTTCTCGTAGCAGAGAAGTCAGTTCTACCCCACTGAAATACCCAAACCCCATGACCTGCCTGGCTCTCTCTTCCTCTTTACTGTCCGTGCCTGCCTAGCGATGGCCTTCCTCATCGCTTTTTTCTTTTCCTCTCTCCTCCCCTTGCATTCGTGTCTGCTCTCTGTGTTCAACTTACAAGTTTCATTCCAGAGTGCTTTGTTTCCTCCTCACTGATTTCACACATTCGACTTGCCTTTGGGGAACAGTCTCCTACCTACCATCTGACTGGCGTTTTCCATCTCCTCCTTTCAGGCTTCCTAAACTGCACTTAATCTGAACACTAACTTAACTTAACCAACAAAAGAGAAGCCAATGCCATCTTCTAACGTAGATCATAACATGAAGTTTTAAATCTATTCTTTCGTTTTATTTGCACAAGTTAGGGTAGGTTAAAACCTGAGCAAATAAACTATGTTGCTCCTTTGAATATCTATCTAACCCTATGCATATGCAGTGTATTTTAAGTACAAAGTTACTTCAAAGTTTGTGTATGGATATAAGGACAAAAATTCAGAGGGTCCTGATATTTGATTTAAGTATATTTTATTACTCCAAAATATTTGTTCTTTGTATATACATATATACATATATACATATATACATATACACGAGGTGGAATTAGCAATAAATAAATACACTAATCTTGCTCCCAAGGTGGTTGAAGCATATGATGATAAAAGCTGAAGATAAAAACTCTGTACTTTACAAATAGTAAAAGATTTTTCACCTATATGAATAAAATACAAGCAAGAAAAATGAGAGTAAAGGTGGTGCAGAATTTAGGATTATGCTGAAAATATTCAATGCAGGGATGAAAATGAGTAACAGGAGTAAAGATTAGACATTATCAGTTACGTTAATGATACAACTCAGGTGGAAGAAAAGCTCAAGAAGATTAAGTTGAGGGTGACAAGACAGCCTCCAGCCCAAATTCTGAAAGAACAGGAACAGGATATTTCAGGTAGCAAGATCCCCATCTTGTCCTATAGACAGGAGAGAGTAGAATAGCATAGAGCAGCAGAGTAGGCGAGGAGAAAGCGATCTGAGCAACAGATGGTCGGTAAGCCTGATTTCAATACACTTTTCGGTAGTGTGCATGTTTTTAGAGGAAGTTTTCAGAGAAAGTATATTTAAAGTCGTGCAGGTCAAGGAAGGATGAGAAGGTAGATCACACTACGACAATGCAATAGTTTTCTTCAAGGTTCTGGGGTTTTTTTTAAGGCATTGGGAATGTGAGAGACATCACATATCTTAAGTTCAGCAAAGCATTTTTCATATGGTACCACATGGGAAATCATTACTCAGTCTAGAGGAAATTAGGATTAATATCAGAAATATTAGGTCAATAAGAAACTAACTAAAGGGAAAATGAAAGTGCTTAGTGTTGAAAAGTTTCAGGCTAGAGAGAAGCTATTAAGAGTTCCTCAAGATCAGTCTTGGGAGAAATCTTGTTATTTTCATAACGACCTTGGCCAAAGTATCAGTACTATACTGGTGAAATCTTACGATAATTCATTTTCGGGAAGATAATCAATACTGAGGACCATTAGGGTATCCATATGCAAAGAACGTGATGACCTTGAGAACACAAATAATATAAATGAAATAAAAATCTATCATACATATGGTAAGGCCATCCCCCTAAGGACTAATAAAAACATTTCTTCCATAAGCCAAAAGTTCATCAGCTGAAAATGACTGAGGTGGAAAAGGATCAGTCATAGGATTTAAGTATCAGTTGTTAGTGTTATATAGACAATGCAACTCTAAGCCACATCAAGCAAGATTTTTCAGGAAAGAAGGAAATACCGATGCTATTGTACAGGATGCGGGGGAAATCTAATCATCGGCATCTCTAATATGCCATAGAATCCTGTTCACTCATGTTAAGGAATGATAAGCTTAAATTGGAAGAGGTGCAGAAAAGAGGTGCCAACATGATCAGAGAAACGGCAAATCTATCTGACAAAAAGAGACTAAAAGTGCTTATGCGTATCTGGTCTGGTGAAATGGAAGCTGAGAGAAAATATGCCAGGGAACTGAACAGTGAAGGAGAAAAAAAAATATTCAGTCTAGGGGCCACAGCTGGCACAAGAAAGAATGAATATAAGATGGCCATGAATAAAGTTAGGCTGTAAATTAAAAAATAAAAAAAGTCTAAACATTAGAACAATGGGAATCTAGGACAGCCTTGGAATAGAAGAAATGGCTGCAGCTCCCATCCCCTCCCCAGACTAACAACTAGCTGCACCATGCTTTACAACCTCGTAAGGTGGACCAGTATAAAGTGCTACTTGAAACGGTAAGGAGCTGGAGTTGGCAACCAGAGAGATCTCGACCTATCTTACGTTTCCAAAATTCCTTAAACAGCAACTAGCATTCTTCAGGAGCAGCTATATCTGTTTACAGAATCATACACTGTTTTTCCACAGACTAAACGTGCTAATTAAAACAATCTATTTAACTTTTGCAGGAATTCACTATTGCATGCCCCTGAGACATTTGTGATCTTTCCACTTCAGCTACATTTTATTACTGAACTAAGTGACATTTTCGTATACTTGAATATCAGCTCTCCTTAAATAAAGCAAAATACCTAGGAGAAATATCATTTAGTACCAGCCATGAAGAACTCCATTTCTCAGACCACAAATCTATAACTTATCCTCTTCTCGATATATATACATTCCTACTTGTTTAAAGACATAAAACAGTGCAGGCATAATAATTGTGCTCTGTTTTTTACATAACTATTCAGACGTAGTATAAAAGATGCACTTAGTTGATGCAGTCTGACTGAACAGAGGAAGAAAGAGCTTTCATAACACCACTGCGTATCTGTGTTGCTCTTTCATTAACAGCCACTTTCCAAAACAGGCTCACGCGTGTGGTTTATTCCTAAGGAGCTAAGAACTGACAAAAGTCAAGTATTTATTTTTTGTAAAGAAAGAGTCTAATCTAACTAGATACATAAATTTAGACATTTCAATTATCATAGGCCCTTGTGAAGGGATATTTAAAGAGCAGTAACCTTTTCATTTGTCTGAACAGAAATGACTGAGGAGCAAGGAGGAATAAGTGTCAGGGAGACCTTGGCAGTCCTTGCTTTTATGATAAGGTCGGGACTCTTTATTGGACCAAATGAAAAGCCAACAACTGGCTGGGAGAGCCATCGTAGGAGATACTTGATAACGAATTTTCAAAGCTAAGTTAGTAATACAGCTGTTGACTGAACAGCATCCTGGCTAATCATCCCCAGCTCAGCATCTGGGCCATTACAGAACAGTACATTTCCCATTCTGTATGTTTTGCATTGCCATATTTTTGGAGCTTTTAGCAGCTCGTGCTGCTCACGGCTCCAGGCACCTGACTGAAAGGGCTGCAAACTGCTCCCAAAATTAGTTTGCAAATTCATATAGAATCATTAGACATCATTCTTTTAAGTCAACTGTACACTTCTCAGCAAAAGCACATGCATTAGTTCAATTGCCTATTGCAATGGTTGCTTCTTTTATTTGTAAGTTATTTAAACTTTATTTTAAAAAAATCCATAATAAACTACCTATAGCAAAAACCAAACATGGTGAGAAAATATACCATTACCAGTAGTGATAGTGATAGAGCTTGTTTCGACCCTAGCATAATGTAAATGAGGAAAGGCAACATTAATTACAACATCAGAGATCCACTATTTGTACACAAATACAAAAGAAAGAATAAACAACTATATACAAATGACTTCATTCAGAAAACAATTATCTGGTTGACTATACACAAGTACACTCTATCTCCAATACTGCCCTGCAACAAACAGGTATTCAAACTCGTGCCTCTATTATTAGTATGACGCTTATTTTCCAATACTTCCTGACAGCAGTGAGGTTAAACAGGATTTATACGTGTTAAGGGATAAAAGAATTGCCCTGGCTCCGGCTAGGACAGAGTTAACTTTCTTCCCGGTAGCTTGAGGGGTGTGCTGTGTTTTGGGTTTGGTATGAAAGGAGCGTTGATGGCCCATTGATGCTTTGGTTGTGGCTGGGTGGTGCTTGCACCGGGAGGGGGG
>NW_009189297.1:27247-38197 GCF_000690835.1 Fulmarus glacialis | reverse complement strand
ATCCCAAAACGGGAGTTTTCCTTCTTGCGCCCTCCCGATCCGCTCCCCCATCGCACCGCAGGAGGGGGGGTGAGCGAGCGGCTGCGTGAGGTTTATTTGCTGGCTGGGGTTAAACCACGACAAGAATACAGCTCAGTGCCTTCAGCTCAACCTGCTCTGAATAAAACATTGTTCACCCTCTTTTATCACAAAACTTCCAAAAACCATTTGGACTTGGCTTACAGGCGCATCCATCCTAGAGAGCTTCATGTAGGTCTAGGATGTGTGCACCGAGTTTAATGAAAGACATTCTGCTCTAGCAGGGTTCAAGGATATGTATTAACAGCTACGCTGCGGTCACCGTGCTACCTGCGAAGGGTAGCTACCTGCTATAAATGCTTCTGTTTACACTCACTTGGCTTCATTTCTCCTACCCAAGATATGGCCTACTCCGTGCCCATGGACGTAAGCGGTGTCATGGGATGTGTTGCTGTGCTTTTGCACCATCCAGGCGCAAAACCTACCATCATCCCCAATTCTCTCCCGCCTTTGGGCTTTTCTGCACCAGTCTAGACAGAATCTGATGAATTATAGTTTTTGTGAGCTCATTTGAGAGCTGAAAAGTACAGATTGTATTTTTAAAACATGGAGCCCTCCAGAATCCACCTTCTGTTCGTTCATTTTTTAGTTTTTGCTCTGAACGCTACCTTCAAGGTAATTCACATCCCATCACCAGCCGTCTTGAATAGTTGGCTTGCAAGTGCAATATATGACTTTGATCCTAGATCCCTAGAAATGTAGAATGATTAAAAAAATAACTTTGGTAACTGAACCCCAAATTTACATTCAAATGAGATATTACTTGAAAAAATAGCTATCTCATGTTACTCTAAAACTATTAAAATGTTCAGTTTTAGAGCTTGCCTTCTTTGATGTAGCTCTTGAGTATTGACTTTGATCAATGCTCAGCTGTTCCATTTATTATATCTGCCATTTCATCTGCAAAATTTGTACTTGTTTAGTATTGCAGTTTCATCAAGATCTCTTAAATAAGCGTAAAAAAAAAAGGTGTTGGATAAATATAATCTTAGGCACACTATACTGCTCAGTGATCTCCCTAGATCCTTAGATTGGTATTGCTGAGCAAAATGACTGGAGAACTGCATTTACTTCTGTTGTCACTTAAGCGTTCTCTCCTATTTCTGGCACCTTCTAATCAGCTAATTGGTTTCGTCCTTGTTGGGCTCTGCAAAAGCAGTCTATGTAGCAAACTATACAAAGAGAGCAGCTGGTCACATAACGTTACTGTACGTTGCTTCACCTCCTGAACGAGATTTATCTCCCTGATCCAATGTGTCATATGATTTTGGGGAAAAAACAAAAAAAATCTTTTTTTGGCTTACTAAGAAAGATGTGTAAATCATAAACGTAGAACAATTTCCAGTGAGTGTGGAAACACTGCGAATGTGTCAAGTGTTCACATTTTTCTTAGGATAGTGGGAAACTAATTTGTTTCTTTCCTGGGCCCATTAAATAGATGATGTTGTTATCTCAGGTGACATGCCAGCAGAAAGCTAACATGCAGTAGAGGCAGTACACAATACTAATGAAACACTCCAGAGGCAAATCTGGTATACACTGTCACTAATTCAAAGTTTATGGTAGGTTTTCTTATCAGTGAAGCCACCTTTTCCAATTCCTCTTTCTCTACTGGCTTTATCCGTATTAAGCTCAAAGGAACAAGAAAGCTCTCGGACATGGCTTGCTGAATATTGGCATGATTAATACTTGCTCCCTGACAGCTGTTTGAATTGAGGTGTTCTCTCATTGTAAACACCCTGGACTGTGTTCATACTGAGGTTTGGCTTTGGAGCAAGGACTTCTCGTACGCAGAAGAGGATGGCAGGAGAGAGGGGCTGCAAAACCATTCTCCACACTTGCCCTACTTTCTACAATAGCTTTTGTGCCACAGAAGTAGTCTGTGCAGTCACAGTCAGGATTACAGCACATATTTTTAAATAACGCTAATTTTGAATTAGCATCGGATGCCAACAATTTATTCCATATTAAAAAAGGTGCTATTTACTTGCCTATCAAGAGGCAGCTCCAGCTGAAACACAAATGGGGCCCTATTGATTATGCATGGCAGCACAAGTGCCAATAACTAGAACAGTTTTCAAAGAAAAAAATCTCTTCAGCTAATTGCAGGACTATGGCCTGAGGGTCACCGAAGATTTCTAAACAAATCTAAATTGTCTTTTTAATGTAGTCATCACAGCATCTCCCTGATAAAGGCAAGTATTGTTGCCATTTCCATGGGAGATTGACAGGAAAAGGTGATGGCATGAAGTGAACAGCTAACGTATGATAGCAATCCCCACTACTTCTAAGCAAGGGTGCTTTTGTTCACACCTCTCTGTTCAACCAGGATGTATCTTCCGCTATTTCTCCTGCCCAAAGGCGTATCAGTTGCCCAGGTGGATTAATGAGGAGGAGCCCTATGCCAAAAGCCGTTGTGTCATTGGCCCCGTCCTCTCCTATTCCCTGTAAATGCCAATTGGTTGCCGTTCACTACCAACTGCAGGCATCTACCACCATGGCTTCCCTGAAATTTAACTGGAACCCATGAGTACCTAGGACAATGCTTGGAAACAACCCCGCAAGATGAAGGTTAGCTCTCTAGTAATTAATTTGATGTGCGTTGTTTACACCAGAACTCACAAGAAACCTCCAACTTGAACTACTGGTGCTCACCTCAAAGAGTATCTTCACATAACAAGAGGAGTTAAACATTTTTAAAGAACGCTTATATTAATTGTAGCAATTCACAGCAGTGGGCCCTAAAACATAATCTCAGCCATGCAATTACAGATCTTGATTTGATTTCCGCCCCCCCACCCCTCCAAGAGGCTGCTGATGGGTTGCAGTGCCTGACTTTCCATGATATAAGCAAGACTGATTTTCCGTGGCTCTGAAAAGCCAATCTCTTTAGGAAGACAATGTTTCTTCCTGTTGCATCTCCTTTTCCTCTCACCATGTCACGTGCACACTTCAGAAGCACAAGACACCTTCCTGTTTTGTGCTGAATACTGTTTTTTGCTCAATTTCTAATCAGCCATTTGTTAAGGGAACTGCAAAAGCACACACAGAGAGCAGCTGTTCCCTTGCTGTTGCAAACGTGCAGCTCCCTGGGCAAATACTGTTTGAGGAGCTACCCAGAAGTGGCTGCTGACATCCACTAAGACCTCCCCGCACCCCAAACTAAAAGCTTCTCTCGCCCTATGGCATGATAACTGAAGTCCTACCAGCAGTTTGTTTAATATAGGTGTTAACCGCATGAAAACCCAAAACATTTTCCGAAGATGTGACTTTAATAAGAGTTAATCTAAAGACACAGAGGTTGTTTTAAAAAATGTAATACATTTATTTTTTAAAATAGTCCATATGTTTGCAGCAGAGGTTACTTTACTCTCTGATGATTTTCACGCTATTATACACATCAAAACATTTGGTAATGGAATGTAATTTTAAAAATTACATGTAATACCAAAGGTAGATATATCCACCAAGGTAAGCAAAAATAGTGTTTTCTAAACTACCAGTCAAAGGTACAGGGCATATTAAGTAATGGTCACAAAACCAGGATAATTCAAAATTAAAATGGAACATCTAGGCTGATACTCCTTCATCTCATTACACCTTGTAACACTTCAACAGTTTTTAAATAAGCAATATCTATTAAATCTGATTTCCTCAGTATTCTAAATTTTGGGTTTTTTTAAAAAAAGGGGAGGGAAGAATCAGGTTTAGATGAAAGTACTCAAACATACATGGATATAAATACAGGTTCTAAACGGAAGTTGTTGGTGTGCTGCTTCTTGAAAGCACCACCAATTGAGCATGCTAGAACACCAGATCCTGAGTACACAGTCAGGGACTTCAAGGGAAGTTTCAATACTTTAAGAAGTGTTTCCAGGTTTTTTCAAATAAAATAGCTTATTCCCTCCCAAGAAAGAAACTTGCCTTTTTGTGCTTTGCTCCAGTGAAGACCCCTTGCATCGGCAGAGCTCCGTGACAGACCAAGAGATATGGCCATACAGATTAATTTGAGGTATCTTGGTCCAAACTTCTGCTACTCAAGAAAGGAAACACTCATACAGCTACTCCATTCCCAGAGAAGACATATGATCCTCCATTTTAATAAACTAGTGTGGAGGATGAGATCAGTGTTCATGTGAATAGCATTTTTTACCGGAAAGATACTATTTACATGGCTACCTTCTGATTTTTTTTCTTAGTACTTCAACTGGGCTTAAAATTAATACTTCTGGTTTTGTTTATAAAGAAGCTTTTTATAGAGTATATTGTGCAATGAAGTATCTCTAGAATAAAAGATAACCATATTGCCACTGTGAAAATTGCCCAAGAAATTATCTAATAACGGCTTTAGTTTTGTATTACTGTGCAAAACAGTGAGTAAAACAGAAATTATACATATTTTAATGAGAATTTAAGCATTTCCACTGTATTTTCTGCAGTTTCTAACCTAGTCATCAAGTGAAATTACTTGAACAGTATGTAGACCTTTTCCTAATTCAGTTTGATAGCAGCAAATCGTCAAAGTTATATACATTAAATATACATAAGTAGAAAGAAAGATATTGAATTGTGAAATATCTGAAATGTCAAGCTAAATCACAATAAAAATTCACTGTAGGACTTGAATCCACATGCATTTTGAATTTAATGAAGTAAACTTACATTGTTACCTACGTAATTGCTGCTATTTATAATTGCAGTGAATTATAAATTAAAATAACCCGTTTCACTGAGACAGACTTGAGATTGTTAAAAGGAATATATTGTGCCTAGAAAAAAAATCAGTCACCTATACAATTCTCTATCCCCAGATATCACAAATAGAAAGCAGTTATGCTAATTGCTAGTATTTAGCGTTAGGTTATGTACAGCAAACCTGTACTTAAATATCTATTTCTAGAGTAATTACATGTGAGAAGGCTGTAATTGCACACGTCTAGCACGGCGTGGTCGATGTCCCAGGTGACAGTCTCCTCCGGCATCCTTAGGCGTGCTGGGATGGCACCGGCGGCCAAGCGCCGCCCGGAGAGGCGCGCAGCCCAGCTCCTTCTGCTGGTAGGGCCCCCCTTTCGGGAACTCATCACGCCAGTCCTCCGAGAGGCCCTGAGCCACACCACCAGAGCCGACCCCAGTTGGAAAATGCCTCCTCTGCCTGGAAAGCCGCCCTGCCTCCCCCGGGAGGCCTCAGGTGACGCGCTGGGAAGGAGCGCGGGGCGGCTGGAGCAGCTGCCGGGGCGCTCTCTCCTCCCACCTCCCCGGCAGCTGGAAGGGACTCCCACCAGATGTTCGCAGCTCCGCTCCTTCCTCCCCACCCTCCTCTTATCAGCACAAGGGCACAGGCCCTTCATCTTTAGGCAGGAAATATAATTTTTATCTATGTACTAGAAAGCCTTAAGTGGCTCTGTATGAGACTAAAATCACAATTTTTTCCATTTACACTAGCTGATATAATGAAGGAGAGAATCAGCCCCCTAAAGCAAACGATGCTATGCCACCTTCAGTGCGAGGGATATACATAAAATCTAAAATACATTCTATTTGAATGAGAATATAAATAAAATTATGCAAAGTATATGCTCGTGACACGAAGTAATTCTTTGTGGTAATTTCTGAGTGTGAATGGTGCCTAGGCAATAGCCTGTAGGGTAAGGACACAGTTAGAACTAAAAAGCCTCCCTGGAAAAGGCAAAAAAGTATGATAAATTATAGAGTTGCATTAAGTTTACTGTGTTTCTGGCACTGCTCCTGTTGAGCTATCATCTGGTATGGCTGTCATTCTTGCTCTGATACCCATTTTGCACAGAGACTGAAAAAACAGCAGCATGTTGTCTATGTCTCAGACCATGCCTATGCATAAATCTCACCCACATTTATCTGAAAACAGTTCTTTGCCATGCAAAACTCATGCTTGCTTTCTGGAGTTTATTAACGAAACATGCAACAATAACCAAACATTAGCTGAAATATTTTCCTTGCAAAAGAGTTATTCTACTTCAACATCTACCTGTTACTCCTCTGAAACAATCACTCAAGTTTCATGAAATATTTAAACTGTTTAAAATATTTAGGCCATTTCATTATTATTTAAGATGGGGAATGATGGCTAAGTGCAGCAGCTTTAAATCTGAGGAAGATTATATACTAGGTCAAGCTCAGCAATAGCCAAAATTGTATACATTGACCATTACCTAATTTTAGTTACAACAAGTCTTAACAGACACACGTATATATGATGAATTAAAATACTAATTATATTTGCATTGTATTTCAACAAAGTATATTATATATTAATGTTAAATTCTTGACAGTCCAGTGACCCATGTTGAAAAGGCTGGCTTTTGCCTCTTCTGCTATTTATGTGAAGAGTATTATATAAATTGGAAAATCAATACAAAATATTACTCATTTAATGAATGCTATTTAAAAAAAAAAGAGCTAAAATACTCCTAGGGAGTTTTGTAAATCGGACTGAAGGGTGGTAAAGAGCAGGAATTCTACAAATGAACAATGTCGACATCTGCACTTCAGGCTCCTTTTACAGTCAGAAAGGAATAAACAAATTCAGAGGATGGTTCTTTCGGCTTAGTTCAGGTATCTACTTTAGGTGAAGAGCAACTGACTTTAGAAGTGAATTATTCTCTCCTCTGACTATAAAAAGAGATGGTAGATCACAGTCTGATGGTTGTAATTGTAGATATCCAAAAGGTAAGTTGAACTCCACCCACTGTTTCCAGATGACAGCAAAAACCCCACCCCAAGACACAACACCCGCTCTGTCCCGAGAAATTTCAAAAAATATTATTGATAAGGAGCACTTACTTAGTTTAAAGAGCAAGACTTAGGTGCAATAAGATTACACCATTTCCTGCAAAGAGGAGAGAGATGTCTTCCCCGTTCAGTCAGGACAGAACACCCAGCAGTGGGCTTAAATCACAGCCATGCAGATTTAGACCTCCCGTTAGGACAAACTTTCTAATGGTCAGCTAATTGCTGTCTAAGCCTAAATAGACTGTAAGAAGGCTGTGAAATGTCCACCCCTCTGAATTTTTCTAAAAGAGTTGATACCTCTTGGAAATTATTTCTGTTTAAAAGGTAGGGGACAGACAAGAAAATGTCTTAATAATCCCTCCACCTTACGAGTGGTCCTTGGCTGATGGGTTCAGTGTCCATCTTACACACCTGTCTATCCCCAGTTACTTTCCAAAGCCCACCAGAAATCACCATTACGCCAGATTGGCAGCACCATTCCAGCTTTCAAATCCAGCAGAGAAGTTGAGGGTCCACAAATGCACAACACATACAACTTTTTTTTTTTTTTTTTACACTGTTCAGTGTCAGAAACGAAGGCAGCATGCCTAATTTCATTACAGTGTTGCAAATTAGCCTCCTTTAACCCAGCAACAGTCATTTGGCACAGTGGCTTAGTTTTCCATTAACTTTCCCTAATCATATTCCAAGTCCCAGTAATGATTTAATACCTTGTGTTCATTGCCAGTTTTGCTGCTGCCAGCATTTTACCTGCCTTTTTTCCTCTCTCCCAACCCCATCATTGACACAGCCTAGGCAAGGTGCGGTTAGGAGAGCACTTACCCACCATTAATACTGGCTCCATGTCTCTCAAGGAAGCCATCAAGTCTCCTTGTGTGAGTGAGCTGGCACTCAATTAGCTCCAAGAGCACTGAAAGTCCGTCCTTACGGCCACGGGAGGCACTATTTTGTCTTTATTTCCTCTGTGTTAATGTATTTTCATAAACCAAATACATTCACTATTTCTTCCCTCTATCAAAACAAAATGTCATGTCTAACTGGAAAAATCATAGTAGGAAAGTTCTGTGAGTTCCAAAAAAACTTCTATTTTATCTGAGAAATTTGTAAAAAGCAGTGTTTTCCCACCAAAAAAAAGCTTTGGTGTCTGCTTATTAGTGGTTTTCAGGGCAATTTTGCATTCCATTTTTGTCCAATCTAGAAGAAATTAACTGATTGCTCTATGTTGCTTTAAGAGTGTGTTGATCCTCAACAGTATCCCACCCACCCTCCTTAACTGTCCTTCTTTTCTCCCTCTTTTCTCTTTCTGTCCTTTCACCTCACAGGGACATTTCTCACTGCTTTACTTTTACTCCGTTCTTTTTCCAGCACTCATGTTTGACACCATCTTTACACATACTTCTTACACTATTGCCACCGTTAGTGAGTGAAGCTCTCGGTGAAAAATGACAGTAAAAGAACATTTGAAGTGTTCTGGAACTAATCACACTTTTGGGGGAATTTGATTAAGCACAACAGTGTGATGATACCCTATAGATTACAGACAAACCACATATGCTTTTTATGACTTAGACTGGACACCTAGACCATGCAAATATGATTTGTTATTGAACTACTAACCTATACTGGTGTCATGCCTTGCAAGGGAGAGAGACACTGCCAAGATAATCTTCTTTAGTACTGTCTACTTCTACAACTCAATCTGGCTCCGCAAACTCTCCAGGTTCTAAAATAGCTTGAGTGCCCTTGCAACAGAAGCAGAAAATGAATGTATTAGCTATCTCAGATTTCCTTTTAACACTTGTATCGATGAAATTTTATAGCTATTGTCTGTCCTGCTTGTACCTTTCTATTCAGAATTTTTATATAGTGCATACCACTACAGGAACGAAGTGTTCATTCCCCCCCTGCCCCCTTAACATTAGCTATGGTTGGTTTTCTGTACCTCCCTGATGGCGATGGAAGGAACATTTAATGGTCCTTCTCCTGGCATTTGCACTGTTACATCCAAAATGGGATCAGTGTGCAACCAACTGACAGCAGAAATTTTCCTGTATCATGGTCAGAATTAGTCCCAGATGAGACTGAGTGACTTGAAATAAACTCTAACAACTAATCTGGACCCATTTTAAGCTAACAACGATAGTTATAGTCCTAATTTAAAGAAATTAAGTATTACTTGTCACTCCATTAGTAGACTAAAACAAGCACGAAGAGAAATTCCAGTAGAAACTTTCTGCATCTACAGAGAATAATGGAAACTGCAAAAACCGTTAGAGTAATTCTGAACACTGCACATTTCATTAAATCTTGATAGGTCAAATATGAATCGTGAAGCCTGAAAGACTTTGCACTAATATTTAAGATCTTGTAAATAGGTATTTCAATGTTTCATTTAAGTTCTTAGTCAATTATCTACAAGAAAACACAAAAGCACATTTTATTGCTTAAAAAAATCAGAGTAAAACATGCTCTTCTTAAGTACAATTTTTGTACAGGTGCACTGCAGGGAAATCAGAGAGAATGGGAATACTTCTCTGCTGTTCCTGGGAGGAACAGAGCATGGCTGCATCTTCTTGCCCATGCCCAAATACACAGCATGGATATAGCAGATCTCGGACCTCTTCTCAGAAAGGTGAACATCAACAGTGCACCCAGGATGGAGCTAGACACCAACCCAGCCCACGCCCAGATATTTAAGATGCACGGGAATGAGGAAGCAGATGAATTTATGCATATGTACAGAGTAGAGTGTACCTGTGTTAAAAAATGGGAGTCTATCCCAAGTAGACCAGACTGTTGTGTGAACAAATAATACAGCCTGAAAAAAAAACCCAGATATTTTTGGTATACTTCTGCTAAAAAACAGGCAGGCTTTTATATTTAATACTTTTTACTACACAAAACTGCCTGAGCATTCCAGATACAGCTATCCCCGACACAGAGTGATTCAGATTTCCCTTTCTGAGGTATCTAACTCCAAGACTTGGAGCAATTTTGCATCATTACACACTTGTCTCACTGAAAGGCTACTCAAAAGACTGAAGAAGTTAGATCTGTTTTGCGCAGTTCCCGGTTGCGTGAATTTGTTTTCTCAGTCCCTTCAAAATGGTGATGTGATAGGCGATCTTTACCGGAGCACTGTGAAAAAACCAGCAGGAACCAGGCAGTCAGGTTCTCATTTCCTGGTGGCACCTTTTGTGTTGACTCCAAGGTTGGAAATAATAGGAAGCTAAATTCACGGTCTTGTACCACCTGATAAATTGCAGGGCTTTTTGGTAGATGTTGTTGTTGGGGTTTTTTTCCTAGCGATACACATAAGGACTGTAATGTTTACAAGCGAGTCACTGGCTTCTGAAGTGGAAAGGAGGGTTACTCCATAGGGGAGTTTTCCCTGGAGGACAGAAGAAAAACATGAGACAGAGCTTTGGCAGCAGCATATGCTAGACAAGGGACCTTCAATGAACGGCTGATACAAAGAAGCTAGCTGCAGTCTCGCAGATGTTTTTTTCAGTGTGTACTTCTACAATTATTGTCAAGGAAAGATAATAGGAGAAGCTGGCTCTGTTAAGAAAATATTGACTTAGGCATACATACAAGTCATAGTGAAGTCACACTTCAGAAATTTATATACAAGCACAGGGAGACTGGATAGTGGAGAGATTCATACAGGTGACATTTCTAGAGAAATGAACCACTAAAGAAGCAATTAAAAGCCTCAGCTTGAAAGAGTATTATCAAACAAACATATAGTCATGGAAGTAATTAAAAGCATTTGATTGCTTCATAATGGGCAGAGCTAATCAAGCTCGTTCCTAATAAAGGTTCAGTTCTGCTCATTTTAAATGTAACTGTAAAAAAAATTGAAATTAATAAAGAACAGGCTACACTGCAATGTAGTAGCTGCAACCTAGGTAAAATCTGCCCAGGTACACCATACACCGTGTAAGGAACCAACGTGAATATCCGCCGCATCAGAAGGATGAAAAAGCATCTGCTCATCCACAGCCCAGCTGCTTATATCCCAGGGAGGTTGCCTAAGTAGGTCAGGGATGCGGAGGAATGTGTGAATCCATATTTCTGTACTACTCATACATCCACCTCCGG
>NW_009189297.1:1655-27216 GCF_000690835.1 Fulmarus glacialis | reverse complement strand
GCCCACAGGCGACCGCAGTACAACAGACCGCCCCCATCAAGGTAGGGTGGGGAAACTTCTCTGTGTTTCCTGACCTAACTGGCTAGGGGTCATTTCAGTCCTCAAGAGAATATTGTTGTTAATGCGAATGAAAGCAAATCTGAGCCTTTTTGCTCCCTCCCTCTTACCAATGCTGCAAGCAAAATAAATGCTCATTTAATGACGGTGGGCAAGAAGATAGAAGGAATGATATAGATGACGCATAATACAGAGCAACGCACCACTATGATCACAATTTAGATGAGTACAGGCTTAACCTACCAATCTTTGTTTGTCCATCTTAATGCCAGTGTCATGTCACTGACTCTGTAATGTTTACTCCTATAAAATTGGAGTAAAAATAGAAGAAAAAAACCCAAACGTATAAATTTTTGAGGTAGCCTCTTTGCTACACTACCTACTAATCCTAAATTTTATGCGTGTGTTGGCTCGTAAGTAGCAGCAACTCACCCTCCAGTGGCACTTACCAGTCAATCTCAAAGCATTTTACCAGGGAGAGCAGCACCACTTTCTCAACAGCACAGATGGAGACGGTGAATAATTCGCCCAGGGTCAGCACAGGCCAGTGGTAGAGCTGGGACTGTAACTCAAGTCTCCTGAGTACCAGCCTGGTACGCTAACAGATCATAAAACTAGATCAAAACAAGCACCAAGTGTTTTCTTTTATCACATAACATCTGAAAGTTATATACACATTGAATATACATGATGAATCATGTTACAATACCTAAGGAATGTAACAGAACAACAATCATTTATTATTAACTCAATACTGTTATTATAATCTGGATTTTAAACACTTAAATATGGATCCCTACTTAAAATATAATTCACAGAAGAGTCTTTAGGAAGAAGAATTCTAGTTTATTGCGATTTCTGGGTACAAAAGTTCTCAGATCAGCTAAGACATCTCACTTCTGCTTAAATTAAAAATACCACACTGCCATCGTCTTTCAAAAAAAAAAAAACAACCCAGAACAAAACAAAAAGAACCAGCTGAAGATCCTTGGGTGCTACTTGAATTCACGTTCATTTTTTCAGCAAATATATTCATGTTATTACTTGACAGACTTTGGAAAATAAAACAAGGCTGGGTCAATCTCTATTTTCAGCTACAATAGTATGAATTTAAAGAAAATGCTACTGTTGTGATGCCTGATGTTTATGCTCACAAGTTGCTTTGCTGGCATGAAGCAACATATCAGTGCTCTTCTTGTCAAACTTACCATCCATCCCCTCTTTTCATAGTCCCCTTCTTACAATACAATCCAAGTATAGTATAGAAAGAGTCTACTACTACAGTCTACAAAGTATAGTATAGAACGAGTCTACTACCGCAAGATTAAATGTTACACATAAATACCATATTGCCACCCATATTCTGGGAAATTCAAATTATATTTAAAGCTTTTTATGTAGATGAATAAAAATATAGTCACATTTACTAAATTAAATAACCATAGTTACTTGAAACAAAATTCTTATCTGACAAGCAGATTAAGTGCAACCATTAATATGGTCTTTCTTTGACTTACTGATTGTTGCATATCCCTCCCTGTACGGGGATTGTGATGGAATTTAAGAGCACATCACCTATGGGCAAAGCACCGTTTTTCATTCATAGGATAAGTCACAAGTAGGCATTTCTTCCACTCTGGATTTTTAAGCAGCAAGTTCTGGACCTGCTTAGCAAACAAAATTACAGCTAATATAAGGAAGAACGTAACATATTTCTCTTTGCCTTTATCCCAGAGCCACGGTATCCTCTGAAGGAAGATGTAGGGTCATTCTAAATCCAGTGTCACCCCAAAGCGGTTAATTATCATCACGACTTCTGTCAATGAGAAGCTATATACATTTATTATTGCATCAAGTAAACTTATTAAGTGGGCTGAACCAGTTCTTGGTCAGTACTATACCCACCCCAAGTTAAGCACTGGGAACAGGGAAGAAAGAAAAAGCAGAGATGATGAACAGAAATGTCTCCTATTGCTTGCAATGATTTGTCCAGAATCCTGCCCTAAGTCTCGAAGAGGAGATATGGGGAGACTACTATCTCTCATCATGTTGATGAATTGTTTAGTGTTTAATCAATACAGAAAGTAACGCTGTGTCTAACAAACAGACATTTATGTCTCCAAAGGAACAGAAGGATCTTCATTGCAGTTAAGAAATATGCTGATTAAAGAAAAAGACAAGTTTTGGGAGAAAATATCAATCTGCATTTACCTCCTGAAGGACTTCAAGAAGGAAATTAATCAGGAAGATGAATGCAATCAGGGGTTACAGAAATACAGAATTCCTGGCGAGCCGAGAAACCTCGGAAGTACACAGCAAGTCTGTTGGATGAAGGGGGAAGGGAGGGAAGGAGAGGGAAGGAGAGGGAGCTTTCCAATTTAATTTTAGTAACAAAGAGACTTAGCATCACCTATCTTCCATTTCTTCTTTCATATCTTTTATAAATATTTTATAGACATCTTATAAGCATTTCATACCCAGGTGTCCCGCTCCTATTCTCCAAGTAGCCAAAGGATAAAGGAGCATGCCCACATCCAAGCTGCGAAGGATATGTGGAGAATTGGTATCCAATTGGTCCAGAAGAACTGTCGGTGCAGTAACAGTGGTAAATTGCAAGGGTCCCTGGCATACAGTATGCCAAACCTGTGGAGGTCCCAAGGGGATTTTCCACACACTAACTTCTGTATGTCCTGCAGGGTCCCACCAAAAACCTTTTATGGCTTTGCAAGTGACTGGATAGTACAGTAAAGGGATGCAGCTTGAAGAGTCTCACAGCCTACACAGGATCAGCATCAGGAGCACAGACCCAGACTTTGTGAACTGTGACCCCAGCAACGGTGTCAGTTGTAAAAGTCTTCCGCCTCATTCCTGTGACAGCGTAAGAAGTTACTCAGCAGCTGCATTGTTAGGAGATGAAACAGCAAACTGAATAATAGCATAATATGTGCAAAAAAATTAAATGTTAAAACATCAGAATATAAAATATAACTGTTCTATGTATTTGTTTCCTATTTGTAAGCTATTCATGGTACTGGTTGCATATAACAAAAAAAAGGCAACTGGACGATGTCAATACATCTCGTTCAATAAGCACAAACTGTCCTGTGGACCCTAAATATAATAAATTACCATTCTAAAAAGAATAAAGGTGGTTGCATCAACTAAACATCACGGAATCCACCTTACTACAATTTGTCTTTGCACAGTAGAAACTGTATGCATCATTACAGTACAAACCGGTACTAATTCCTGCTATAATTTTACAAGTGTGAAAAAGAGATGACTAACTAAGGGCTTGTCAAGAGCACCAAAATAATTATTTTACATCAATAACCTCCTCAAAAGTTCAGGCACTGGAAATTTTAGTTTCACCTGGGCTTTGAAAAAATCTAAATAATTGGACTTCTTAAAACCATTAGTCTCTGGAGTGACATACTGTTTATGTCATACTGTGTTCAGTCTTAATTCCAGATAGACTCAACAGCCTCCTACATAATGTAACTGTCCTGGAATTAAAGGACTTTTTTTCTTTCTTTCAGGCATAAAATGTAGGAACGCTAGAAGCAGGAAACACGTCTCTAGTGCAGCATTTGGGCTCTATTAGTCAAAGTGTTGCATTCCTTAAGTATACATTAGAGGATAGATGTGCACATAAAATACCATATGTCAGTTTCAAAGCTATAATTTACATAGTTATTTAAACTTATGCAAATGAGGACATTAAAGTTGAGACACACACCAATAAAAGGAAATTATAAGTTGAAGCTGCCACATCGTCCTTAACTTCCTGCAAGTGACTTAGGTGTAGCAGAACATATGGCACCTACGCTCTCCCACTGTTCCCACAGCTCCTGAGAGAAGGCCATATGTGCTCCATTACCTAGACACAACAGGGCGAGTTATGAACACAGGGTAGCCTTACCTCCCCATTTAACTCTTAAAAAGCCCACACCAACTATCTGGAAACAATCCCTAAGCCATGGCCTTTTTCTCCTATTGCTCCTCCTGGTTCTTATCACAGTGCAACGTGGACTAGAAGGAGGAGCTCAAGTCCGTTCCCTGTCACAGCTTGGAGAACTCAAGATTTCCAAGCAAAATTCATAGGATTTTCTACCCCACAACATACTTATGAAGTAGCCTGGTATAAGTCACTTAGACCTCTCACCTACGCATCGTGAGGCCTTTGTTCCAGCTGGAAACAAGGGTCACAGAAAGTTTATCTCCTTAAGCCTGGACCCAACCTGCTACAGCTTTCCCATGAACAAAATACTGGATGTAAAATTTGAACAACTCAGAGTCACGTGCGACAACCTTGGCAACGTTTTAAAATCATCATATAGCTGATGTTGACAACCAGAGATGAGATAAAATATTAGTAGTGCACAGAAAGAAAAATATGATATGAGAGTTTGCTTTGCAAAACTGGTAGAGGCTTAATTTTGCTCAATTTTACACAAAATGTGTTTTAATTAGGAAATTATTATATTTATCTTTCCAGCTTATGGTAAAAAACCATTGGTTTTTTTTCCCCAAAGCTCTTACCATACCAGGTTTTATTTTGCTAACTGAAAAAAGGACATTTGCAAATTTAGCATTTATAAAATGGCCTCCCCATACATTGATATGTATACATCATTTAAGAACTTTAAAATGTTTTTTAAAAAAATTTTTTTAAGGTAAACTACTCACGTAGGTCTATAAATCAAAGGGGACAGACAATGAATTATAAAATCAGGGAGATTACCCAAAAAACCTAGGGATCTAATAAAGACAAACATACTGTTAAGCTTCACCAGTTTATTCCACACTTTCAAACAGTAAAAAAAGAGAAAAGTTCATGGCTTCTTCCAAATGAGAGAATGTGATAGAAGATTACACATATAGGTCTTGGTCATACACTTTACCATGTTGTTCCTCAAAATTTAGCATCAATAGCTAAATAGCTCAATAGCTTTGGTGAATCCATCTATAAGAACAGCAGAGCTGCTATTTTCCAAAAAACATTCAAGTTTCCTGAGACTGTCTACTTATTCCTCTCAACATTAAACTGTCAAAACTTCAAAGCTTTACAAGACAGCTGAATTCAGACCTATAAATCTTACTTGAACATATTTGAAAAGGAATAGGCTGACAACTACTATTCGTTACTGTCACTGCCTGCTAGGAAGTTACAAGACAATGAAAATACTTGAGATAGAAGTGGGATATTTAAATAAAAAAGTCAATATAGCTTTTATTGCACTAACTCTGCCCAGCCACTTTTTCCAGGAATTGCTCACGGAAAAGCACACACATCCTTCATGAACCTTCCACCTTCCTACATGGTAATTCCACGAAAAGGCTCACCTGCCTCGGGGGGGGGAAGCGGTCTGAATGCAGGCAGGACGTCTGCATCGCGTGACGTATCTGCTAGTGACACACGCCAGAAGCCACGGCTTACGGCTGCTCACGCTGCAAAATGCTCTGCTGGCCTTAGAAAGTCTCTGCCATACAGCTGGGAACGCATGAACCATAGCTCTGCTGCAGTGAGGGGAGGCAGGTCTGGATTTCCTGAATCTCTCCCTGACAGATTGAGATTTGTGTCCCAGTATTTTATATTGCACTGTGTAAGAGCCCACAGGACACACGCACGACAAATGAATGCAGCATAAAACACCCCCAGTTATTTACTCTGCATGTTTGAAAACAGTCGCTGATGGCTCTCCAGGAAATGTAGCCTTGATGTAAATTATGTCAGGGTCACTGACAAACTCTGTGCAAATTAATCAGACCTCAGACTACCGTTATTTCAGCCGAACGAAGCCTCAGTGATATCAGTTTCTTTTATCAGCTGTTATCACAAGGGGACAAAAACTTCCCGGCCACACACATGAGAGGGACTTTTTAAAAAAAAAAAAGGATGTAATTTTACTACTAACTCCAACAGGCACTGCCTTGGGGATGTTCCCACAACACTGTGCAACTGCTAGCTTGGAAAAAAAACAGATCGAGTTCAATGTATGTAACAGAACGGTGCTACAGGTTAATCTCTAAAGATTTCATATGACTGCATGAGGAACTCAAGAGGAGTTGCAGATGCCACTGTGAGCTGTTATCTCAACTTTAAAAAGGGCTTATAAAAGCAGCAACTCACAGTAATGATCAGTCTGTGTAACTCACCGAGCTGTAAGAGAAATGACATGAAGTCATTTTGCTACTGTTCTTTCCTTGAGGAGTAGTTCAGAGAGGCGGCATCCTTCCAGTGTGTACAGCCTATTGATCATATTTGATGTCAGCGTAAAATGCCCCAGCTAGTAAGTGAGGTTATTTTAATGTTGCATTCTCAGAGTGAAGTATAGTATGCCCAGGTTAAAAATCTCTTTATCAAAACACATGAAAGCACTATATTCCATTGGATATGTTGAGGAAATCAGATATTGGCAAACTCTCAATTATGGAGTCAGAATTTTGTGGCAAATATTGACTATAAACAAAAGAGACAGGGGAAAAAAACCTAACAGCTTTTCTTGGTGAGTATTTCTGAATGAGATATTTCTGTGAGGACACATGAGTGCAGAAAGGTCACGAGCCACTCTTTGGGCCTTTCAAAACACCTTCTGGAGCCTGGAGATACAATGGAGCACTGTGCCAGATGGAGGTGGCCAGCAGTGCTGTGGTGGGCAGATTTACTGAGGTCTTACACCATTTTCTCTCCCTGCCTGGAGTCACCAGCCTCTCTTGGCAATGGCATCCGGTATTTGGACAAAGTGCTCTGACTGCTGGCACCAGCCTTTCAAACAACGACATGGGACGGTGGGAAGCGTTATCATGGAGAGGGATCCTGATGGGGCACTGGGGCCAATTAGTAAGAAAGCAAGAACAGAGCAGCCGCAGAACCCGAACAGAAAACGGCACACCAGGGGGAAGGCTATACTGGAACGGTCATCCTTCAGTGACCCGTCTGCTGCTGCTGCTCAGTCCTTTCCCCCTCCCTACAGTCGAAGTTAGTCACTCAGAAAAAAGAATCATGATGTGTTGAGGAAGAGAAAATTTTCCTCTCCCTCAAGCTGTGAAACATCTTAGCTGAGCAATACTTAAATGTCAACACAAATGTGTTCTGGTGTACAGAAAAAAAAGTATTATTATTAGAAATCACAGCTGCTATTGCATTTCATAGTCAGGTGGATTATGTTGTCTAGAAATAGTTTCTGAGAACAACTCTCTGAAGCACCAGCTACATACCGTAACCAATTTAATCTGCTCTATATGTAACCAAAACGTACTAAGGTCTGAATTTCTTACCTGGAGACCAGCTTTTCCAAAGTTCAGATACCTTGTGATTAGAGGTTATGGTCTGAATTCAATTAAGTAAGCTTAATTTTGCTTAGCTGGCCATAATAATTTAAAGGCTGGTCCAAGCTCCTTGGACTATAGGGGCTTATCACAATGGTAGGACTACCTGCACTGCTTCCCCCACCAGTGTTTTTTTGAGTGGTTTGGATCTGTTGTTTTGGTTTTTCCTTTGTTTTTTGGGGGGTGTTTGTTTTTTTTTTTAACTCCAGATAAACTTAACAGTTTTGGACTCTTGTTTTAGTAGGAAATTTCACAGCTTTCCAAATTTAGAAATAATCTAGGCAGTGACCTGTGTATTCCCACCACTGTAATAGGGAGCCAAGGTTCACCTAGTCTCTTTTTGAGAGCCTGGCTCTCAAATCATCACCAACAGCATTCCTCTGGAGAAACAGTTTTATGTATAAACAAAAGCAAAACTGTAAAGAAGGTTTTTTTTAAACAGTGTATTTCTGTATTTTCATTCAACTGTGTATTCTCCGTCCCATTAAGATGCCACAGTAAGGCCTGGCTTCTTCAACACTTGCCAGTGTTCCCTGCTCCTCTCTTTTTGGTCTTTTTCCCTCATGTGTACTTTTTAAACCTGGCAGGACTGCTCCGGACCTTCGAGTTTTGGGGTTTATGCCTTTCTTTGCCAGGTTAGATTTGCAGACTGGCCAGAAACAAGATAGGACTTGTCAGTGTTAATGGTCCTGGCACTGCCTCTTCACAAGTCTTTGGCATTTGCTGTTTTGCTAATCTGTTGTAATAAAGTTCAACCTGCACCTGACGAAGAAACAGCTATCTAAAACCATTCTCCCCTTTGCATCTGAACAAGATACATAACGAGTAAAACTAATCTATTCCTTTAAGAAATAACATTGCAATGGCTACACCAAAATCAAGTATTCCTCAACTATTACAGATGGTTCCATACATGTTATTGAAAAGTTTCCACTTTAGTGCACCATGAATCAGACCCTAAACACGGTGTGTTGAAACTAAATTACTAATGTTCGATCAATAAACACATTTACTGTTCTCTAGTCTCGTTGATTATTAAATGGCTTGTAAGGTCACATAAACAATTTTCCATGACTTCTAAAATAATCATACCTGGCATTTAATTTCCTTTTTCTCCTTAAGCAATATTATTTTAGAATTGGCTTAAATGAATCTATGCTATTCTCCTCCTTTTGACATTCATTCTTAGAAGAAACAGGTTCTTCAACTGGTATCCAGTTTTGCTGGTATAAAAATAGAGTTAATCTTATTTTATCATTGATAATACAGAGCTCATAACACCCGCATTATATTTAGCTAATGTTTTTTAATTAGACAGTCATTGTTTAGTTGTTTATAGCTTTGGCAGACTGAACAATGGGGCTAAAATAATCTATGCTTCATCTCCTACTCTGCCAGTCTTTGGGGAGGGGGTGGGACAGACATGACAAGCTTTTAGATTGAAATACTGGTTTTCAAAAACTAAGCTGAGGAATAAATATGCAATTTTCTAAGTGCTAGCATTCCCTCCCCTCCCTCCTCCACCTTCCCCATGCTCTTTCCGGTCTACTTGTTTTGTTTAAAATAGGAGGGGATATAGGAAAGAAGTCAAAAACACTGACCCATGAAAATACATGCAAATTTGGTCAGGCTGAAGCTATTAAAAATTGCTAGCTGTGGCTGATCCTAAATCTGACCTGTTATTCTTGCTAGTGAAAGCTGGCATAAAGCTACTGACAACGTGAACTCCACATCCATTTCCTCTGATACTTGTATCAATAATGTTTTGTATTTTACTGGTACCATATAGAGCAAGATACAACCTTAATTTAGCCTTCTTGTGGGTCTTTAATTATACATTAAGCTTTCAGTCCTCTGTCTCAGCTGGACAATGAGATGGGCGGTAAACAACGCTGAGGACTGCAGGAAGACTGAGAATAATCTTTGGAGATTAGAGACACTGATCAAGAAACAAAAATTTGTTTCTTCTATTCCTGTATGAAAGTGGGGGAAAAACCCTACCCTAACATATGAAGACAATGGAAATAAAGTTGCCTGGGCAACCCTATAATCAGCATTGCCTCGGTTTTAGTGCTTGATTTCACAGCTTTAACATTAATCTCCTCTGTAATACATTACCCTGTATATGCATGCTACATTGTGAGAAGAATCACCTGAGATCAACATAGGCTTGTATCCCTATTCTGCAAAATGGTACCTAGCTTACCCACCACAGTAAAAGGTGAACTGTACTTTATGTCTGGAGCCCAGCTGTTTGAAGACTGTATTTTCACTTATATGAAAGTAAAGTGGTATAGTGCTCCATGTTCTCCCTTTCTGCTAAAAAAACCCTCAAATTTTACTTGCGAGGGAAAAAAAAAAAATCTTCATTTTAATAAGAGACGTGGAGTTTAGCTTGCAGATACATCACATAACCAGGTTTTCAAAATTGCTTCTTGTCACCATTTAGCTACATAAATGAAGCTTAATTTAAACTTGTGTAGTTCACATTTAAAAAAATTCACTGTCATGTAAAAATTAAGATTGTTATATTGAAGCAAAAGGCTATAACACAAGGCACTGCAAAAGCTGTCTCTCCCTTTCCCTATGCATATAAAACCTCAATTTAACGCAAGTTAGAAGATGTAGTTTTACCAGCCAGGGCCATATCAAATGGTAAACTCTTTAAAGTCAGCAGTAGTGTAATTATCATGCAATATTACCATAGGATATCATTCCTGCGGCAGGTAAGACTTCATCCATAATGCATACCAAATTAAGTTTTTATATGAGAAAATTGAAAAGTATTACTTAAAAAAGATTACTTATGTTTTAGCTCCAAGTTGAAACCTCACTTTTCCCCATCCTATTACAAAAAGGGGGAAGGAAGATTTATGCTTGTCTTTTAGAGCTGTTCAAGTAATTGGACTCTTCCTGGCAACAGCAATTTCCTTGCCAAAGCTAGTAATCATAGCTCCCACTTTTGTTGCTACATGATTCATTTTTGTAAGTTTAGTATGTATTGCATAATATCCGACTATTTTTCAGTTGTTTTGTTTTTCTCTCAGAAATTATTCATTTGAAGTTTGATCCATCTCTCATTAAAAACAAGGGAAAGATTCAAACCATCTACGCGAATATTTGGATTGGTCCCTAAGGTCTAAGAAGTGACTGGCTGGTCCATCATTCCTGTATAAGCAAATAAATAGATTTTTGGATATTTTTACCTCTGAAGTAAGGCGACAGAAGGAGTATGTCTTCCTGCGCATAATCTGACATGAACAGTATCAGTTGCACTAGAACCAAGTGACCTTAACAAAAGGGAAGATAATTCCAGTAACTACAGTCAGGTTAGCTTGCTTTACCTTTTATTCAAGTATTACCAGCCAAGAAAATGTCACCTGGAAGAATGAAATCGCTTACCATGCCAACAATATCTAGACACTGAATCTGATTAAAATTACCCTTTGTGTAGCTTACAATCCATTAAAATTCAAAGCCAAATTTTTGCTATTACTTAGCTTGCATAACAAAGCAGCATGGCAGATTTAAAGAAAGAGACAGGATTTCCTGAGTAGTCTTTAGTTAAACTTCCACGCTGAACACGACAGGAACATAATGCTTCAGTGAGAAACGAATATAGTATTGCAAATGGCAACGCTATTGTTCACCACTTTGTCCTGTTACTCTCCCTGGTTATTTGTCCTAAGATGCTATTTGCTTTAGAAAGAACAAAACTTGAAAACATCTGTTGTTTCTTAGCATTTGTTCAGAATTTTGCGCAGTAGCCCAGAAGTGGGTTTTTTCATGGAAATTGTTCTCTTCTGCAATCCTGCAATAATTTCTTCTGATATCATGACTCTTAAAGATCCTATCACACGTGGACAATAATAAACCATCGTCTGTTTGGGGGCAAATCAGGTGTCATAGCTGTGACTTCTCCTGCAAGCAGCGGAGTCAGCAGGCAGCCACATGGAAGACCTCTGAGCAGCAGGATGAGTTCACCGCCTTCTTCCTTCCTTTGATTCCTGGTTTTGCTCCTGCTGCAGGTATCTGACTTCCGATCTTAGCTTATCTCTTGCTCTGATTTAACCTACGGATCCATTATCAAGGACCCCTGATCTTAATATAATCAGTATTTAATATAATCAGTATTGGGTTTTTTTGCTCTGGCTCCCTGGCTTCTCTTTACGACCCCGATGGTGGATTTGGCAGCGGGATGTTGGCTTTCCTAATCAACAGGCCTTCCCACCTGCCTGCAAGAAGCTCAAAGCAGGGAGACAACAGGAATACACAGCTTCTTTTCTAAATTCCCTTTTCTGTTTAAAAGAGAACATAAGGCTATACTTGATTTACTGTTTTCAAAATATTCCTTTCAACGTTTTTCTAAACAATCTTTATCACCTATGTGTTTTACCTTCTTTGTCTTTTCAGTAGCCCTAGAAATGTATCTGTCCCTCTGCTGCATACCATTATAGACACGTAGGATAACACAGGTGGCCAGATTTAAAGTTTCAAAACTCAAACAAAATCAGCTTCATAGATTTTGAGTAGTTAAAATACACGACTGCAGGACGCACGAGGCTGACAATGCCGGTTCTGCTGCCAGTGACGCCATGGAGCCAGAAGAAAGAGAGGGTCAGAAGTCAGAGAACATGAAATCACTCCGACCTCTTCACCACTAACACACAAATCTTCAGCTTTTTGCTAACTGAGGTGCATTCGCCATCTAAATAGTGCCAAATAAAGAGTTTGCAAAAGAATAAAAAAAGTAAATTGAAGTCTTGAACTGCTTGCAGCAATCTCATAGACAAGGGAAAGTGAAAGATAACCTTAGTTCATACTTACAGAAATTAATTATGTATCATTAAAGTTTCACTAACAAAATTTCTAGATAATGTTTTAGAAGCAACCAAACCTGGCGGACTTCAGTGTTGGGAAATGGGGAAATTTTAATAATTAATTTGTATAGTTAATTCCTGTAATTGGTAAAATCCAATGACAGAGAGACTATTTACTTTTGGGTCTCACAAATAGTTTAAGATAATCCTTGCTCATTAATTGTATTCATGCTGTGAAAAAATAAAAAGGATCAAAGTTTTCAGTATAGCTAACAGAATAAGACCCTTGCAAATCATACTTAAATAATTGCATATGTTTTAAAACTGAAGAGTAAGATGCTGTTCAGGAGAAGATGCTTTTGATAACACATATTATGAACAGTTATATGTGATTTGATTCTTCCTGGACAGATTTTGTTTGAATTTACAGACAAAACAATCCATAGCTCAATATAAAAGGGAGTATGTGTATTTGGAAGGAAGGGGGGATACCATGCCACCCAACAACAATTTAATTTTTCAAGCTTTACATACTAACTATCCGTAACAACTCTGGGTAGTTTAATCATTATCATGAAAAATTACCTAACATTTCCACTGATGACTAATTTTGCCACCCCGTTGGTTGTTGATCAAATCTCTCTTGCTGCACATATGCTGAGCACATAGCTTCCAGAACGTCTGGCAAAACACTCAATATTTTTTCCTTCACTTGGATTCATAAGGCATGTTGTGTCACTGTCTTGCTTGGCTCCTTCCACTTTTTCATCTTTCCACTCTAGTATAAATGTTTGTGCAAGGTAACTGAGAAAGAGGTTTATCATCTGGTGTTTTAACCTACTTTCCCTCCCTAAGGACTTGGAAAACGCAATCAGAGAGGCCCCAGCGAGGCACCTGGTGCTATCTGACATACCCCCGGGTACACCAAGCATCTCCCAGAAGCCCACCCAGCGCTGCAGCCAGCAACCTCAGTTCCTTAAACATCCTCTGGTTGAGGACGAGACCAAGAGACAGAACTCTTTGCAGACATGCAATGCAATAGCCTCCAAACCGCAACAACAAGAGCAGTGTGGTATTTTAAATTTCTTAAATACAAACCCACTTGTCCCTGCTTCTGTATCTTCTTTATGTAGGAAAAGACTTCTCTTAGGAAGCACACGCTGTCAGTATTTATATTTTTCTGAGGTCCAACAAACACAGGGCTTAGAAAAATCTCCACATTTTCTGCATCTCCCATAAACCAGAGCTGCAGGTGTAACATGACCTGAACTGAAAAAGTGACTGTGGACTGGGCAGTATCCCATGGGAAAACTGTAACAGGCGTTGCCTACTACCTTGTCTACTTAATTATAGACATAGCAGGAGAGTAACTTGACATTTCTGTTGAAGGAGACTGTGTTACGATGCTATAATCTGACTACAGAAAATCTGATTTCTTCCTTGTTTAAACTACTGCTAAGACCAAAGAGGTAGAATCACAGAACATATTTCTGTAACTCAGGAGTAACCATTAACAACTCAAGTTGCCATCTAGCAAACAAAGTAAAGGACTGAGGATATAACAACTCTTGAGTTTCCGGGACTAGCTATGACAATATTCCCCCTTGCGGCCTTGGGCAAGTTACTTAACCTCTCCAGATGAGAGTCCCTGTCTGTAAAAATGAGGATAATGATATTTACTTACCTCTCCCAGAGGAGATGTGAAAACTAATTAAAATAATTTGTGTAAAGGGCTTTGAACCTGAAAAGCACTACATAAAGTGCTACGGCAATAGTGTTTATATAAAAGACTGAGGGGAAAAGAAGATTCAAGTTACACTGTAATGCATCGGTTTAAGAAAGAAACATAGCTTGGTTTTCCTTTCTTCCATTTTTGTGCCCAATCAAAGCTATACATCTGAGATAATTTTCCTACTATGAAGTAAGTGTAGTTATAAAGGACATGGGTATCGAGGCATTTTCATACTACTGACTGTTCATACTCCCCTTTTGTCTAAACTTAGTCAAGGGGATGATCCGAGGAAGTAGTTACCAAATTTGCCCTTCAATATTCCAAAACACGTCATACAGATAGACTGAGATCAAAATTTGTTAGGAATATTGGCACGTTCTTACCCAGAAGCATTGTGACACTTCTTTTGGTCAAGACCTGGCTTCTGTTTACCGACTCACGCTGAATTCAGTGAACGTCATTGTCTTCATAAGGGATTAGATGAGGCCTTCACTATGTTATTCTACAACTGTTGTCATTCTACAACTGCACAAAACGGTGCAAGTGAACACGGGGGAGTTGTCAGGAGGAGAGACACAGTCTTCTTTACCCCCACAATTGTGTGGCTGGATCTCAAGTCACTGTTTGTGACTACAGAAGTGCTGTTTGAGAACAGGAGTTTACCTAGTGAGAGCGATGTGAAAGTAGGTTAAACCATACCACCACCACAACACAGCACCTGACAATCCCTGGGAGCGAGGTATTTATCAAACACAGCAATGCTTTTAGGATAAAATGATGGGTTTTTAAGAGAAAAAGAAGATCTCTTTTTAATGTCACCCAGACACCAAGTCAAATTCATTGATAATCTTCAAGACTCTGGCAAAGGAAACCTTAGAACTGTAAATTGAAGAATGATATCCCAAAGGTAATAAAGACTCATTCTGGGCACAAATACTTCTTCATAATTAATGCCATGACTAGATCTTAACATCACTTAACTTCTGGAATGGTATTTGGTAATAGCCAAATAAATAGATATTTACTGTCAGTTCAGAAAGCAGCATAAAATTCATTAAAATAATCAGAGAAATAAAACAAATATATCTTCATTAGATATGTGAATTTTAATGGACGTTTTTGATCACTGTTTATTAATGTGATGACATTACCAAGTCATTCTCTGTCAGAAAAATTACATGCATTGTATTAGGGTAAATTCTGTTTGCAAAGGCTTCCTAAGAAAAAGAACAGATGTAATATAAAGCTAAATATTTACCAGTACTATAACAAAATATTAAAATAAATAGCCAATATACCATATTTTACTTCTAGGTCCCTCCCAGTGCATGGCTGATGATTAAGGGAACGTGTGAGGAAGTGAGAAAACAAAGAAGAGTAGTTATTTTAACAAAAAGTAAATAAAATTATCCTCTCTATATAATTTTTGGCCAAATCCACCATCTCCACCAACATATCAAAAAAATATCGAAAAAAGACTTGTTTCCCCCTGCCCCCAGCTCAAAGAAGGCAGCCTGACCACAAAGGGGGAGAAACCAGCTGCAGGAGAGACCAAGGTGACCCAAATTGGATGTGTAAGCCAGATAAGACAAGGTTTGGTTTTGGGGTTTTTTTTTTTTGGTTTTTGGTTGTTTGGATTTTTTTGTTGTTTTTTTTTAAGGTGGTTTTAGCTTTTATTAGAAAAACAATAAACCCAGCAAAGCAAGAAACCTGCTCATGCACATTTGGGCACCACCGTAGAGGTTATTTCAGTGCTGACCGTACAAGGCAGAAGACTGGACAATAACGAACGAGCATGGAGGGGTGGTTGATTGAGAGCCATCCTTACATGCCTAGCTCATTTAAAACCTGGGCAAATCAATGTGCTCTTACATCTTTGATTAACTTGTCTAGGCCATCCTGACTGTCTCTTTGCATACATTTGAACACAACCCAGAGTATGGAGTTCAATTACTTTTCTTTACAATACATCTGTGTTTTCTTCTTTGCTTATGATTAAAAATTACTAATCAGACAGATCAGAACTGTTGATTAATGCACTTCATAATTACAAACAATTCTGTAGATGGCATAATTGCTTTAAAATGCATTTCTTGATTAGTATAAATACATGAATAAAAGTTTTTGTCTAACAAGGAAAAAAAATGTGACTGCACATGTAAGCAGCTTAACAGCCTCCTCAGCATCACTATACCTGCTCTGGCATCCTATTACAAACCAAAGAATTAGCATTCTGAACCCTAGTGAAAAATAGCAACCAGAATTATCTCTAGTTTAATGTTCTTCTGGTTGGATAATTCTATTATGATTTTTCAGAGAGTATACTTCAACTTTAGAACAGTTAGATAGTATTTCGGATTATTGATGTTGAAATTGGAACAACTGGAACTAACCTAGAATCCTGCGTTGCTTCATCTTTTGTACTGTAAGTTTTAATTATTCTGCTACTTTATTACGCTTACCAAATAAAAATCAGCCTTGGGCAGAAAGATTAGAAAAGATGTTTATATCTCATAACACATTGTGGGTAGCATTGTGGAGTATGCATATCAAGTGTTTTGTTGCAGGGCTTCCCCCCCCCCATAAATGAGCTCTGTGATACATTTGTTACTTCTCCAAGTTGAATGCTAATCATCCACAGATATTAATATCCTGCTGGTCCCTGTGCTTTTGAAGGGTTTTCTTTGGGGTTTTTTTGGTTGGTTGGTTGGTTTTTTGGGGGTTTTTTTGTTTAAACAAGTTAATTGCCATTTTCAAACACCTACACAGAAGTAAAACCAAGATGAATCAATATTGTCAAAAAGTTATTCTGATCAGTAACTTTTTAAAAAATGCAACATTTCAAACAGAAAATTAAAATTATAGAAGATGAATCCTAAAACATGTCAGCTATCCTGAGTAAAGAGAAAAAGGTCTGTGAAGAGACTGACAAATAAAGTAACACTCCATGTGTTACTTTTTCTAAAGAAACAAGCATATACTTTTGATCATTTTACACATGGCCTAAATTAATTCCTATTCTGATCATTTTAATTACTTCAGTAAAATCTAGCAGTAGCAGTGTGTAAGTTTTGTATCAAAGCTCACATTCGTGTTTCCTAAATATTGATATACTACTTAACCTGTAAGTTACACAATTATTTTAATTGACTCTGTAAATCATGTCAAAGAACTCAAATTTAAGTAAGAAAAGCTAATTTAAGTTGCCACACAAACATTCCTTTTCCTCAGATAAATCAGTCTTCCATAAGAATGTAATTACAAAGTATTTTATTTGGAATTTGCTCTTTGTTAAATCAAAGCTTGAGCAATCATCAAGACGACTTTCCGGACAGATAATTTTAATTAAAAAGTGCTTGTTTATAAAGTTTCACAGTTCTCTCCCTTCTTACCACTGACATTACTATCTGCGAGATAACCTGAGAGGAGACCATGTCATGACCTATCTTTCTCTTTCCTTTCGTGCGCAGGATATGCAACGTGCTTCAAACATATACGAAGCATAGCAATTCTGGGATGACTTCAAGATGGAGTTAAACTCTATCTCAAGTGCTACAACATGAAAACTTTTCTCCTGTCATGCAAGGTCTTTTATTGTTATTCTATACATATTTTATGTCTATACACACAAAATATGTATATACACACACACTTATTTTTCATCCCTACAAAGAAAGCTAAGATTTCTGCAGGATAGGTTGGAGTCGATACAAGTGACAGATTTACTGATTGGAAAGAAGGTGTGTTTTTTTGTCGAGACATAGGCTTTAAATGGGCTGAAATAAGATATGGATAAAAGTATTATTTTATAAATCCAAACATTCATCAGCAAGCCAGCAGCCTAAATTACAATATGCAGTAATAACTGAAATAAAGTTGTCAGAGGATGTTTGGATGAAAGGTGGATGTGATAAATGAACTTAAAATAAATAGAAGAGTCTCAAGTGTTGTTCAAAAGCCCATGCAGCCTCAAATGAGGATTTATGAACTAATAAACTATAACCATTCTTTTGTTCTTCAAAGCTGCACTGTAAACCTGAAAGAGTGAAACTACAGTCTTATAGGTAGATACAGTATTGATAACCTCTTTGCAAGCTATCTTATATTTCTAACAGTAGTCAGCGTATTTTAACAATTTCCACGTTGAAGCAAGTAGCAGTGTTGCAAAGAATAGCAGCCACGTTGAGTCTGGTAACGGCTGCCTGAAGAGCAGGGTCTTTAACCTTTAATAGGCCCCTCTTTTCTTTGATCCAAAGGTGAGCAACTTCCTCTGTTTATAAAAAGCCCCAAAAGTTTCCAGTGGAGGTACAGACTCCAGCAGCTCCAGCGCTGATTCTTTGTAACTCAAATCACAAGTATACACATGCGCTTAAACAGAACTTCGCATAAAATGTTATGTGAGTAAAGGCCACTATCAGGCCAACTCAACAAAAACACTGGCCTATTAAGATTTCAATCACTATTTCTCAAGCTAAAATCCACTATCTGAAACCAACTATCAGTGTACATAAATTAGATTTCAGTCAAGTTTTACATGTTGTAACAGCTAATAACTGACACCAGGTATAACACCACCCAACTCTTCAAGGGACACTTGCAACCAGACCTCCCAGGACTTCAGAGACAGAGAAGACATCATTATATTTTGGCTTGATCTCCATCTTCCTTGTGACAGAAAACATAAGTATCAATGGTAATTAGATGTTTCCAGTTACTATCCCATCCTACAACCTGTTTCAGCTCGGTGTGAGTGGAACAAGATGTTTTAACAAGCAGCATTAACAACATCATTATTAACAATACTTTAACAACCCCATTTTACTGATGAAAAGATAGAAATGCCATAATGAAAAGAAGAAAGGAATAAAGAGGAGCAAATAAAAGTATTATGTTGTTTCCAAATCCCGTGTATACTTCCAAATTTTAAAGTGTAGCCTGTCAGCCTGATACTGCTGCAAAAGTGAATAAAAGAAATAATGGGCTATAGACAGGGAAGGAGGTTTTAGTTTTAATAATTCCTGCACACCAACCTATTCTGAAAAAAACCTATCAATTTGAAAACATTAATGAAATTTTTAAAAAGTATTTTAAATAAATCACTAAGCTCAAGGCATAAGTCCTTGGAATAGCATTTATGCAGTACTTGGATGACAATTCTTCTGCTGGCTCTGCACGTTTCACCCTCAAGGTGAAGATAAATCAGCTTCACATGGAGGCACTCACCAACAGGTCAGTTGGTCTGATGAGGAGGGGTCTGTCCTGACCTGCACTTCACGGTCATTTCACCACTGCATGAAAAACTGAGTCCTCGCACAAGTGCAACTCAAGCTTCAGCTTGGATTTACAGTGCCTGGTTCCTCCCTTGTCTAAGGGAGGAAAACTTCAATAATGTCAACATTTTTTGTTTACCACAAATAAAAAATAAGGAAGGATCCTAAGTCTTAAATCGATCACTGCCACCAGTGTATCGTTCTCATCCGTTTTCTGACACTCGTTGTCCAAACAGAGCAAGATAAACGTTCACCATCTTCCATTAAGAACCACTCTCAATGCGAGCACTCAGTCAAATGGTCTATGAGATAAAAGGCACTATAATAACAGCAAAACACCACAAGCTATACAAAGCAAAACCACAAGCAGTCTTCAACCATCTCTGATGCCCTGGCCCACATTACATCACGCAGTTCCTTTCTAGCTTTGCAAAGCCTGGCTCCAAGTTTCTAGATTTCCTCCGTAAGTGGAAAAAAAACATTCAGCATCAAAGTACTTGAGAGTGGGGGTTTAACACATAAAAGAAAAACAAAACCCAAAAAACCCACACCACAAATGCTCAAGGCACATTCCTGGTTTCCCCTCTTTCAGCCTAGATCAGTACCTACAGCTTTAGTAAAACAAGAAAACAAACCAGGTAACAAAGGCATACCTCAAATGGCTCTTCCTAGAAGAGGAGCTCCTTTTCCTATTTTCCTGTTATTTATTTTGTTAGACCTCGTTCACTGCCAGGCAGCCAGTAGCTCTGTCAGGGTTTTCAATATGTAACATCATCAAAGCTGATTTTAGGAGGGACAATGTGCTTGCTTAGATGAAATACGCTACAGCTTAGATTAATAAATTACTGGGAGACAATATTTTAAGCCACAAATACATTCTTTAAAATTTTAAAACCTGACAGACCTGAAGAAGATCTTAAAAAAAAAAGTTCACTGCAGAAAAACTTTAGTAGTTTTTATTAATCTGGGGATTTCTAAAAAAAATTTTGTTGAATAGTGAAGCATTTCTCTTTCATTTCAATACGGATGTTAGACAGTTAGCTGAACACAGGGCAAAAGTTATTCCACAATTAGTTAAACTTTGGCTTCAGAAGAAGAACAGCAGCTGAAGATGTGAACCCCATCCCAGTTTTACCAGACAGGAGCTACTCAAGACTGGCAAAGCTGTCTGTGGTACAAATAAAGAGGAAACAAGCACACATTCTAAGATTAGCCATCTGTTAAACCAGGGACAATAGTACTTGCTTGCTCTGATAGGTATCTGCAAGGTTTATGTCACGGTATTTTTTAAATGCTTCAACACTCAGATAAGTCTAAGTGGAACAGTCTTTGAAATTGGACTCAACTATGGAGTCCATTCCCAACCCTGCAAGGAATTCAGCAGATGGCCTTCAAAAAGCCAGTTAAACTAGGATTAAATAAGTAGCAATAGATTTTGAGTGCCTCATTTGAGCACAGAAGTAGATACACAGTGGATCTGACTCTCACAGGAGTCAACATCTCATGACGTGGATGGAGTCATGAGATCATACCTTGAAGTTGGAGCATTAGACTTCAGTGTTTGTCAGGCTCTCAGATGCCATATAAAACTTACAAATAAAACTTAAGTGCAGAGCATTATTATAAAGAATGCCCAGTTATTTTGAGGTATCTGTGACAAGAGATCTCTAAATTAGTTTTCCCCAGGTGAAGCAACAGCAGGTATGCTGATCCAGTTCAGTAGTTTCAAAGTAATGATTTTTTAATGTCATCATGTTAAACGTAAAGAAAATAAATTTCTAGATTCCCCCCGTCCAAGGAAAAAAGCAGCCTGAAAAAGTAATGTAGGATTACTCATTCCCATGTATCCGTGCTCAGGTCCACCTTCTGTGCCCTCTGCTCCTCAGTTATCTTGTTCCTTCTCTACAATGGCAAGTCAAGGTGGGGTCATTTATTAAGAATGCAGGAAATGCAACTTTTCAACACCCCAAAGATGAAAAAAACCAAAACACAGATGCAATATGCAACACAGACACAGATGCAATATTAAGAAAGTATTAACTGCTAAACTCTAAGGCTCTGATGCAAAAGAGTCTTTTAGAAAAACAACTCCCACTGATTTTAAGCCTGATCACTAACAATTATTCATGAGCCAGATTGCAAGTCCAACACGGACACAGTAGAGCTTCTGATAAAAAGGTCACTAGAAGTTGTTGACATTCCTAGCAGAGTAAACATTTAATATTTGCACAAGGGGGGAAAAAAAAAAAAAAGGAATGGACCATACAAGTTTCTTCTGAGAACAAAGACTGGAAACTGAAAATTTCTTGATGAAAAGCTATTTATCCATCCTATTTCTTCTGTTGTGCACTGGTCCAAAGCCAAGAATCCCAGTTCTCAGCTGCTCTCTACTGAAGCAAACGGAAGACCAGTGGACAGAAGTGACTTTGGCCATTTATACTGTGTGAGCACACTCATTATGGGCTACTGAAATCAGGAACTTTACGAAGTGACATTTGACAGTGTACAGGCAAGATCTTCAAGTTTTCCTCCATCTTTGTGAGTGCGTATTTGGGTTTACAAGGAACTGTATCACGGCATAAAATCTGAAGCTCCCTTGAAATCAGTATTTTACACCAGCTAGTGCTGAGTTGCCTAGTGCCCTACACCAATGCCTGGATCGATAACGTGGTCAGGATACATTACAGAATGGAATACTAGATTCATTTTACTTCTGTGCATGAATGCACTGATGCAATCCTTTATAAGTTATTAGTCTCTCTGTGTATCACACTGGGAAGAATGACTATCCAAAAAAAAAAAAAAAAAATCAAGATTCTTTCCAGATGCAGTAATGCAGGGAAAGACATCTGGGAATGCCAAACTGAGAAAACGTGATATCCCAAATGTAATGCGAGGTACTTCCTTCAAGATAAGTGCCAAATCAACCCTTTTAACAGACAGGATTTAGCAATAACAGAGTAAGTGTACTCTGCTCTATTAAAAATGGTTAAATGTAGATTTGCAACAAAGAGAAACAATCATCTCCCTTCCCTGCCCAACCACATAACAAGGAAAATCAATCATGACTGCTGCTAGCCCTTCAACTCGTCTATAAAGTTACCACTTACTGTACAGCTCCTTAGCAGCATCTAAATGAAGGCTTCCAGCCTCCTTTTCTCCCTGCCCTTGGCCATGCAGTCATGCCTCTTCCTTTGCACTGGCACTCATGCTCAAATGAGTAGGTTATGAGCAAGTCCAGCGATCTGAGCCAGCCAAAATAATTACTATTTTTCCTCTCCTGGATCCACTTTCTGTTGGCTCAGTTCCTTGAACTGACTTACCATCTGGTCATACAAGAGCAAGAAATGGCATAAGAGGGGGCAGGACCACAAAGTCAGGGGAGAAAGGGAGGAGGGGAGGTTTGATGGCAGTCCAAGCTGAGCTACTGTAGGTTGGCACTCCCCTTGTTCCAGTGGAAGATGCCTCCTTATAGATACCACATCACAAGAAAACCGTAATATACTATAGAGCATATTACATATGGGGAGACAAATCCTGCCACTCGACAAATATATACCAATCCTGGTATAACTGGGGGAAGTTACTTCTAAAACATACATTTTATACATTTGGTGTGATGTCTATTAACACTCAAACCAAATGACCTCTGCCTACTGTAATAATTTACAGTTGACTGAATTCACACCAGAAAAAAAGCATTCACTATTAATATCTGCATCTCCCATTAATAAGAACGATTTCCTATAAATTTGTACCATTTTGTAAAGTATTTCCAATGACACCAAGTCAGAATGAAACTATGAAAAACTTGTTTTTAATATATGTCTGGTTTCTTAGGTATAGTTAGTTAGTCTAAATAGTTATCCATAAAACAGTAACTACATTCTTCTGAATGTTTCAAAAAGAAATTTTAATACAGGAAACAGGAATTTACTAATACTAGTATTTCAAAGCCTCCTTACATTAGAAGAAGTCTTATCTATAAAAGCAATCCATGTTGCTCAGTTTTTAGCAGATTGATAGAATAAATTTCCTTCTCCCTACTGCTGTTCTCTTGCGTTCATTGCTGTCTTGTTTGCTCTCACCTTTCTTGAGGAAAGAGTTAACCCAGCCTCTAATTGTGAACTTTCTTTAGGTAAAGAAAAGTACAGCAGAATTTAAAGACCATTTTCAACTAGCTTCATAATAGACTAAAAGGTCACTTGCTGGTTCAACTAATTCTGACTTTAAGTTCAATGGCTATTTTAAAGACACTGATCTTCAGACTACTTTTATTTATAGAACAAAGAAAATAATCCCAGATTTTTAAAAAAATGCCAGCAAATACCCTATAAATTTCTAATTAATCATGTTCTTCAATTAATGGTAGTACTTCTGGTTACCTAAAAATATTTAGAGATATTTTAATTTTAAGATTACAAAAATTAGACTTTTCTAATCAACATACAGAGATGGGTCATTCACATGACAAGAAAATAAGGGAACCAAAAATAAATAGCTACATCTGATCTGAACATCATTTCTCTTTTACAGTCCATGTAGGTATTTCCTTTATTATCATTAGAGAACGAGAGCAGCCAATTGTAATATATATTAATATTGCCAGGAGAACTGGGTAACAACTTCAAATTGTAAGCTGTGCATGTTGCCTCTTTAAATTAGCAGATTAATTTAACATTTCTTCAGTATAAAAAAATTCACAATACAATTTCAGAGTTAAGAGTTACATTCAACTACTGTTTAGGAAGCTATGCCTACCTTTGAAATTGTGTTATTAATCTGCAAGCACTTTTAAAGCTTGTTTCTGGGGAAATTCATTATTGGAAGAATTAACTTCATTTTTCTTTTGGTTGCATCCCAGGTCTTTGAAGAGCAACAAATTTATTTTCTCAATTTATATAAATTACCTACTGATTTTTTTTTGTCAGAGTTGTGGAAAAGAAAGAGGAAGCAAAATGAAGACTGCATCAATTCAGGAACCTGACGTCCTGGTTTACGTAGTTTCATATCCTAGAAAAGAGTCAGACTGCAGTGTCTCGCTTCAATTACATATATTTATGGGAGTTCGTTACCGATAAATATACACAGATATCAAAATCTTACATAATAAGAGACTCCACATTCAAAACAATATGTAAATGCATCTAGTCAAGTATTTCTGACCTATTTTGTTGAGTATATTTTTACATATATAATTGGGTCATGTTCCACTAATGTCATGCTTTCCTCTTCAACTCATTTTTATTCATTTATTTTATCACATTTGAACAGCTCCTGCTAATCCTATTCTCTGTCATATTTGGATTAGAGCAGTGTAGAACTTAAACATCATTTTAGCTGACAGATAGGATTTCTGGCAACCCTAAAGATGTGGGCGGAAAAAGCTGCAGAGTAAAATGTTTTTTTTCCTGCGCACCTATTAGTTACAGTCCCAGGCTGCATTAAGAGACCTGCAAACAAAGCTCCAGATTCAGAGAGTGTTCTAAGAAAATGCTTCCGTCCTTTTTATGATTAATATTTGTAATCCAACTACTAAATAATCCACAAAGAGCACTCGCTTTCAGACTGCTAGGTGGGTCAACACACCTGGAAGCAATAGCTATTTACATAACACAGATGAAATTGTTGAAGAGATGTGCTAGGATTTATAAATCATTTTCACGGTAACTCCCCTTCCACAATTCCTTCTTTAAGAAACCCCCTTCCTAGATTTCTGTCTGTGAGTCGTCTCTTTTCATAGTATTTTCAAAGTAAAAATTATTAAGTACTAGGCAAATTGTCTCCTCAAATCAATGACCCAATGAGGTCAGGAAGAGTTGTTCTTCCACAGGAATATAGCAGGTTGAAAGTTTCCTGCATACTCTATGGTCAAGCATATAATTGGTCTATATTGAACACAACCCCCTTCTCCCCTAAACCTAGATTAAAACAATGCTGAGGTTGCTCTATGCCGAGCTATGCTCTCAATGCTGAGATAAGGACTCAAAAGTTAAGAAAAGCCAGAAGTAAGATTGCTAGTGCAAAGCTAATTCAGCCCCCTAGTGCAACAGTCTTCAATTTTTTTTTAAAGCTCTACTATTTTTCTCCGCAGGATCCTGCTTCATTTAGTGCACAAGATGCTCTGGGGATTAATTTGGGTTATATAGTGAAGGAGACTGTCAGTAAAATTCCAGCTTCATTTGCTGCAGTAATAGGAAACTCTGTAGTAAATGAAGCAGACGAGTGTCTCCATCCCTTCCTTTCCATCACTCACTCCCAGATCCATTCCTCTTTTTCTTCCTATTTCCCTGACTCACATTCGCTGCCTCCAAGTTTTAACGCCTTTGACCAGGCATTTCACCTTTTCC
>NW_009189297.1:0-1624 GCF_000690835.1 Fulmarus glacialis | reverse complement strand
CTACAACTTCTCATCTCCAAGAGTGGCATCTGCCTCCAGGTTGGTGCCATCACCTGAAAATGAACAAGAGGGACAGGCTCCCTCCACGTGCTGTCTGGGCAGCTGCAGGGAAAGCACAAGCTCAGGAGAAATGGGATATGCAGTTTCCATACCTAGGGCTCACAAGTCAAGATGAATTGTGTGACAAGTTACCATCAGATCCTGAGATAATTAATATATGAACAGCAAGACAGAGTGGCTATTACCTGTTTTGGTGGGACGCAGCTCCCAGATGCTGGGCATGTTCTCTTTGCTTTGCCATTGAGTTCGTGGAGAGAAATACCTGAATTCAGCCTTGCTGGACACATTTATTAGAAATACTTCCAAATTATTACTAAGACTATACTAATTATTTTAATGCACTTATTCATATTACAATAACTATTTCAACTTTTATTCATTGACAGATCATAGCAAAGACTTCTGAATCAATAAATGCTAAGAAGTAGCTACAGCCCAATGTCAGTTTTATACCCCACCAGAACAACTGGATACAGCTTTTACTTAAATAAGTAATTACCACTAATAATATATGAAGCTTTTAGGAGCTGTTGTTCAATCTGAACCTATCACATAAAGAAAAAGAAACCGGGTAGCAGGCTTTTTTATGTGCCCAGATGCAACACCGAGTTTGCCAGGGTGTAGGTGGCAATGACAGAAGCGTGAAGTCATTACTGAGCATTAGAATCACAAACAGATCAATATGCAATTGTGGGAGTGAACAGCATACACAGTGACTCCTGTTAATTGAACTCAGCTTAGCTGAAACTCATGTGATGTATTTCGGTCATATACCTCAGAGTTGTATGCCGCTAGAGTAGTGGGCAGGAATAGCAGCTGGCTAGTCCGAAAAAAATCAATTCGTTCTTTTTCCTTGCACTCAGATTTTGGATTAGCAAAAGCATATACGATAGCTCTGTTCCTACATTTCTAAATGATCCTATTCTACATATGTTTCACATTCAAACTACAGCGTGGTAATTGTAATACTTAGTTGTGGTCTTTTTCCCTGAAACACTTAAACTCCATGAATGACAACTATGTGACTTTTCATTATGTAATAGGGTTTCTAGTCCCCAAATCAAAAAGCAGATAAACATTTAAAGTAGTTTGTAAAACAAAATTTTCTGCCAGTTTCATATTTTAGGTCTAATTCCTGATGTTTGAATACCTATGATAAATACTCTTAAAGTAGCTAAGGACTCATGAAAAATCAGCACAACTTTCTCCATGATGCTCAACACATGCTCCTAGACAAAGCTAACTTCTGGAAACAATGAGGAATACATCATTAATGACCAAGGATTAAAAAGAACAAATTGGTGCCATGAACATAGGTATATTTTTATGCTCGTTATAAAAGAATGCTACAAATTTTCTAAAATTGTTTAAACTATCCAAAGTCCCAGTAAAACTACAAATGCTGTTTGGGTTAGTCAAGTTGAGACTGTTCTTCCCAAAGATAAAAAGATAAATTTTAAAAGTTTCAGATCTCTTTACAATTATTCCCACATCACGAAACTAACCCATAATTTAAGGCTGTATCAGGATCATACAATTATAGAATCATTAAGGTTGGAAAAGA
>NW_009189296.1:3244-13479 GCF_000690835.1 Fulmarus glacialis | reverse complement strand
GGGCCGAAAGGGCGACCCCGCGCTAGCGCATCGCCCCCGGCTGAGGCACCTCCGCAGCGTGACCCGCCCGCCGCTGCCACGGCTGGCAAAGGCGTACAGGAGTGACTCCCCGAGACCACCCAGACCCGCGCCTGTGTACACCCGGCTGAAGGCTTAAACGCTGCGAGAGGAAGTACTGCCGACTCTCGAACAGAAAGAAGGAATACACCATTCAAAAAAAACCAAACACAAATGGAATAAATAGGAAGTATGTTTCCAGATTTAGCATCTCAAAATACAGTGGGAAGTCCTGAATCATACTGCAACCGTACCGTGCAAAGAGAAATGTGTGCGCTGTTTCCATTAAAACATTTTAAAGAGGTGACATGGGAAGTTATTTTAGGTAAAAGCTGTCAGTATAACTTTTTAAGGAAAGGCAGGAGAGAACTCAAATGAATTTTAAACACTCCAAAGGCAGTAGTAGCACACGATTTAAGAACAGCTCATAGGAACCTCAACTCACCAGTAAAGGAGCGAGGAGAGGAGGATGTGAAGCCTCAGGACACCCAGGTCCTTCCCTCGACTTCCACAGCTGCAGGGAGGGGTCACGTCTTCCACATTTCAAGGACATGTAAATAATCAGACTTGAAACTCTCCTGAATACAGGACAGGATAAGCTTGGCACGGCGATGGCTGCACAAGTGCAAGGACACTCCCCTACTTGGGAACAAAAAACTGACACTGATGCCATAGCACTAACTTTTCAAATCCTTGCAGTCATCACAGCATCTTGCCATTTCTTCCACCTTCTCATTCAAAACATCCCTCATATCAAAACAAGGAGACACTTCCAAGACCAGAGGTTGGCAAACCCAGGCATGCATGTTTTAAAAACCCATTAACTCACCCTGAGTTCACTTTTAGCCATTGATTCAAAGCATCAGGAAAAAAAAAAAAAATCAGGTAATTGTCAGCATATTTGCTTGTTTTTAAATGCTAGAGCACCACAGACCATTACAGACTCTACACCACAATTAAAGGCACCAACAAGCCAATCAACCTTTCATGAGTTGTTTTATCATCTGCCACAGTGTTTTAAATCTAATGAAGAGCGAAGGGACTGCGGCCACCTTCTCCTTGATTGCTGAACAGTCATTAAAATAGTTACATGTGGGCACATTGTCCCAGCACTGGAAAGTGTCAGCCCGGAGAAGGCCAGGGTGGAATTCAGATAAAGGGACTTGTCTTCCATGGCCCTGGCACTGCTGACACAGACAGGAGTGGAAATGCAAGGTCAGAATTTAGGCTCTAGCCAGAGTCTTCCCTCCAGAGATCTTCACAGCAGCAAAGGCTTGGCTTAACAAATACATGTTTCCCCCATTAAGCTGTGAAATATTTTAACAAAACCAAGTTCAAAAGTAACTGAAGATTAACATCAGACAACATCAAAGAAGTGGTAGAAGGCATAAAAATTAAGCCTAAATTGAAAGGAAAGCACTCAGGTACGGTATCAGCAGTACTGCAAGCCCTTCCTGGACAATTATTCAAATAAATCTTGGGTTTTGACCCAAAGCACTCCAGCTGGAATTCACAAGCCAGAAGGAGTCAGAGTCTATCGATCAATAATCAGTATCCACTAGTGAAAGTCTGTTCACTGAGGCTTCACACACAAGAATTGTGACAGTGACTTTAGGTGCCTTGCTTTGAAAAGAGGGGAGAAAAAGGCTCCATTTTTAATACAATTAAAGACTAGATGCTTTTGAAAGCCTGCTTCCCCATTGTCCTAGTTTGCTTTGAAAGATGAACCTTTCATGTTACCTTTGTTCAGAGAGTTAATCTAGTATGTAACTACTGTATGTAACTAAAGTCTTGGTTTCTCAGGAGGGGTGTGGCTGTCCTGATTTTCACAAGCACAAATGGACAGCGTATCATTTTAAGAAGGTTGCAAAGTACGATGCAAAATTCTGGAAGAAAAACAACAAGAAAGGTGCACATAATGGCACACAATTCATGAGCAAGAGTTTACCGTTAAATCTCTCACCTTGGCCCTCTTGACAGATATGCTTACAATTCAAATCTTCATAAAACCTGAGGAGACTTTGTATGAACACAAATCTGTCACTCCATTTCTTCTTTCAAATTCATTATAGCAGCCATTGTATGCAGTTCAACTCCAAACACAAGCCAAACATGCATCCCTGTGATGCAAATCATTTGTTAATCCTACCCTGATTAAACGCTCATTACTAGACAGCAAAATTAGAGCTAATCATTACATGAAAGATGCCCCAATTTAGTACAGAAGACAAAGTGTCTCAATCCCATATTTGCAAAATAATTTACGCTTCTGCATATATAATACACACAAGACTACAAAAGCATGCAGAAGAGAGCTATACACTCAGTAATGACATAAAGGAAACAGCAACACTCATGAATTTATAAACCAAGGTGTGCAATCACATTTTCCGAGGTATTTACATACCTAAAAGATGTCAGAATGTCCCTAATGAACTTTGGAGGAAAAAAAAAAGTGGATGCAAAGTCTTGCTACCTAACTTCCAGTTAAAACACTTTTAAAGCTGTTTTGAAATGAAATCAAAGCAGTTTGTATGTAGACAGATTCTAGAAAACGCCTTCATTCCCCAGGGTAAATATCACAATTCCTTTGAATATGCATTGTGCACAACACCATTACAACATTTCATAGATTAGCTTAAAAAAGCCAAAATCCAAAGAACAACAAACAACACCCTGAATTTCAACATTTTCCACAGTCGTACAATTTATTACAAAACTTCAATGAAAATTAGTGTTATGGTATATAAAAAGTTCAGTACATGCCATCACTCAGCTGACAGATAAAAATGCCTGTGACAGAAATTCTTGCAATCAATACTTGAGACCTGAAGACAAATCTTCAGAGGCATCCACAGAAGTTGTTGGCATGCGTAGTGTTTATGGTATGTTAAGGCACGATGATTTAGAAAAGTCAGCTTCTTTGTATCACTGGTGAATCATCAGTGTTTTGTACATTTTCTCATACATCACACAAATATAAATCACCAGAGATGAAGCTTCACAAGTAACCAAAGCACAGAGAAAGTTATGAAAAACTGATACGATACACAATGACTTAAAATGGCAAGTGAAAGTTATGATACTGTGCAAACACACATACGTTTACTGTAAACAGGCCACAAAGTCTTTTAGTATTAATCCCGAAACTGTTCAGAATAACCTAGCAGATACACGATTAACTCCTTAAACCCATCACAATGACTAGTCCAAACAGTGTACTCTATCAGTTTCGGTATAAAAGTGTATAGGAAGGATAATAAAACCACATTTATAAGTATGAAGACAGTGTTACCAAAAGAATCAAAAAAGATACATATAACGTGATTAACATTGAATATATAAAACAAGCCGGTTTACAACACGATCTTCGGACTTTGTGTTTGTTTTGAGACGCAGGTCTTGATCTGCGGCATCCAGCTTTTGCATTTGAACGTTACCATTCGGTCAAAGAAAACAGAGCACCCATCCACTTAGAGAACTGTATACTGCTGTGAACAAAAGTGGAAAACAAAGAGCATTAGAAAGGACAAACTCTCAGCACTGTCAGAGTGTTTGGGGCAGCCTGAGCCCCTCTGAGCAAAGCAGCGTAAGCCAGGGAGCAGGGCATTTCAGTTACTGCATCACAGGGACCTGCGTTAGAACTAGATCAGCTGAGTCAGATGCAGTTTGGCCCCAAATATTTATCACAAATGTTTAGTAAGAGCACATAAATGAGAATCTATTTTTAGTTACATACTTTCTCAAGCACCCACACTCCCCTCCATCTGCAAGAATACAAGAACTGCATTACAGCTCATCTCAGCAGTAATGCACACAAGAAAACCAACCTCAGTCAGCCCGTTATATGAAGCGTTACTTCTGGTGAGGAAAACGAAAACCACTTATCTAAACAGCGCTACAAGTAAGCAGCAAGTTTGATGTCATGCACAAACAACTCATGACACTGCTTAGGTAAAAGAGGAGAGCAAACAGATTTTTTCAAGCATTCATACAGCAGTATTCATATGGCTGAAAGAAGGGATACCAGTCTGTAATTTCAAAAACAACTACCAGTTTTGGATGTCTCTGTAGCTACTTGCTGATCGAAAAGGCTGCTACAAAGAAAGCAGAATTCCAGCTTTCGCTGAAAATTGGGCCCTGCTTGAGAAGCTGTGTCAGATTTGGAACTTGGGAGACACCTCAAATTCTCCAGTCCCAAAAATACTCATTCCCAACAGGAAAAAAATAGCTTAATCTAAACATTCATCTGGATGGAAAAAAGAAGTATCCTAGAAAACATTCTTGTGTCAACTCACTTGTAAAGTACAGTGCAACGCTCATCCAGACTACACTTGCTGACTACAGTGAGGATAAGGAGCAAGGAAAGCTGACAACAGGGTCCTTTGCTCTTTGCCGTTCTCACAGTGGGAATTCTGTTCAATACACAATTACTTAATATTTTAAGGAGGCCATCACTTCCCATAACAACCAGAACAAGTGCGCCAGCATTAAGGCTTTAAAGCCAGAGTCCATATATTGCTAACTAAACTCAATACTCAAATTCAAAATTAACCTGTTGTGCTATGCTGCTACTTCAAGTATGAAAGAGAAACTAAATTTCTGCCATTGTCTGCCTAACTCTAATCTGTTACAGAAGATATCTCAAGAAGAAACCGTAACTGATGTTTCAGACTCACAGAAAGACTGGAATTTCCAATAAACATAAAGGCTCGGGTTATGAGCACAGCTGTGCACTGATGTTACCAGCATTAGCAACACGATATCCACATTTTATACGCTCGTAGAACATACTTGGGCAAAGTATGTTCGTACATTTTCAGTGTGGATTCATTTCACTGCTCTTTCTTCCTAATCTCTTTATGAGACAATATTTTATGATACATTACATTGATACCATTCTTTACAAATCTGATCTCCAGTTTTATTAGACTATAACCTTACAGTCCCCCATACTCCTTTCCCCAACATAGCTTTAATAAATGCCTCCCCATCTGCAATGTGAAGTCACACCATTATTTAAGAAAGACTATACATTTCTCCAGTATGCCATTAAAACAAAACTTGCTCACTAAGTAGCGTAACTAGCACTACATACACCTGCACCCTGATGCACACGGTCAGACAGCTCAGAATGCTGTATTTGTAAAGGTTTCAAGAGCCTTGGGAAGGAATGGGTTTGCCTCCCCCTCAGCTGCTTCCAAGACCACCACCACAACGCAGGGCAACTTGACATCTCTCCACGCGCACTTTTGAATTCCTAATAAGAGAAATTTGTTATACAAGCAGTTACATTTTCTCACTGACCTAAATTCTTTTTCTTCAAATAGCACCCATTTTATGTTGTAGCTATAGCCCTTTGAGTGTCCAATCATTAGCAAGAACTTTGAGAAATGGAGTCTTTCCAAAAAGAATGAGTATTGGGTGACACCAATGTCCTGTTGTTAGCTAGTTTTGACTCATTTTGTCAATCACACCCCTAATATTTTGGGTTTCTGATGTTTCAGTCATCCTCTGTTGACTTCACCGCTTCAAGTTTGTTCCCTTTCCGTTTGCTAGTCTGTAGCAACACCTTATACTTCCCCATAGCAAACACCATCAGCCAACTATATACTAAGTTACAAAACTTGCCTTTGAATGGCTTTCCAATGTTTATCAGTTAATTTAATATGCTAATAGGATTAATATCCACTGAGTCACATATACATACCAGGCTCCAAGGTCTAGAACTATAAGAAATGTTCCTCTGAAAACGTTTATTTAGCAAAAAGTGGCCTAAAGCATTTACAGGCTCCTCGTGACACCATGCCAGGCTTTGGCATGGACCTTATAGGTCTGTGTACTCCACTCCTCAGGCCCACTAATGCCCGAGAAATTCTGGCAGCAAGCACCCCCCCTCACCTCCTGCAACCCCTATGCATCCAACAGCTGTACTGGATGCAGCAGTGTGTCACCGAGGTACGGGAAGAGGTGGAATATGTCACTTGTGTCATTCCTGGGTAACCAAGCCTCTCAGAGGCAGAGTGCAAGGTGCCACTGCATGTATTCACTGAGAATGCCATTGTAGCCACTGCACGGTGGACTTTATCTTTCCCAAGATGTCATAATGTCGATACCCATCGACACATTACTGAAAAGCAAATAAATATATTTCCACTCATCCCTGACATTTCCCCTCAAAACAAGATTTCTGCAGTGACCCATTAGGAATTCTATATTCTCTCTATTTTATATTCTCTGGGATCACTTGGCAAAAATTGAACCAATTTGCATTAATCCATTTACTGACAAAATTTATTGAGATACAGTTTGGGCAATTCTGTGAAAAATATCAGAAGAACTTGCTATTGGGTGTTTCAATCTTTTTCATTCTATGTTTTGCAAACATTGTGTCATTCCTTGGAAAGCTTTTAAGTCTGCAAAGTAGAGAGTCTTTTGGTTTTGGGGAGGCGGGGGGATCATTTCTCGCTCCTCTCCTCTATAAGCATAGCAGTTCTGGAAATTGGTCTCAATGGGAATTTGCTTTTCAAGAAGCATAAATCCTACAGTGTTAGAAATGATACACTGCTATTTCTAGGAAAGAATTTTCCTTATAGAAATGGGTCCTGACAAACTCCTGGAAATTTTGCATACAGAAAATGCAGGCAAATAAAAATCCAGGCAAGATTCTTTAAAAGCCTGAAGACAGACAATATTTAGGTACAGGAGGTTTACAAGTCAAGACAGACTTGACTAATACTTCAGACTTACGTATTATATTAATGATAGATTTTTTTTTTCTGTACAACGCTTTGAAGACTACAATTTTAACAAAGTGCTACCTTTTTCCTATTGGGAAGAGTCACACAATTTATTTTCTGTCAAAGGCCACAGACAGAGATGCTGTGGAACAGCCAAGGTCACAATCCAAGTACAACATCATCTTTTATTATGTTCTACTTACAATCCAGGAACATGTTTCACCATCTGAGAGCAGTATAGACTAACAGGGAGATGTAAGATATTATTTTTAGATGAAAAAACTCAAATGAAAGCGTTTTGGTTCTATACATCAAAGATTAAAAGCCATAACACAACTCTGTCATCTGGCTCTCTGCATATTATACACAAGGGCAGGTGTGCACCAGCTACAAGGTGGCTCTTGAGGACCCTGCTAAGATCTTTCTATACAAGTTAACTTCAAGGTCCTATGGAGCCACACAAGTTCAGCACTTCAGTTGTACAGTAGCAGAGGAAAAAAATGACAATTTCTATCAGAAGTCTACTCTCTAAGGGAAACAAAAACTTGTGCTAGCCCATCAGTGCAGGGTTTGCTGAACAACTCCACAGTTAGAAGAGCTGAAAAGAGCTGGAGAATGATAGCGCTCTTCCAGTCTAGTTTCTAGCCAGAGAAACATCTACTGGCAGTGCCGGGCAGTTGTTCCAAATGCTAGAAATTTGGAACAGGCTCTCAGTTTCAGCTGCCAAAAACTACAACATGATCTTTACTTCCTCAAATGACATTTCTCATCAGATCAATTCAGTATTCAGCAGCATCGTTTTAGAAGGCTGGTTGCTATGACAATGCTTTGTGGTGTTGTGTTAAATGGTGTCAATTCACTGCTAGAAAGAACTAGCTGTTTGGTTCCTTTAGTACTGTTCTTATCAAGAATCAGAACAGTGTTAGTGAACTCAGGAGGCTTTAAAATACTTGTGGAAATCATGAGCTATACTAAAAGAATTTTCAGTCCTTCAGACATTTTAAGTGCAAGATGCTTGCGTTTTTTTCTGAACACATTTCCCTAACCATAACTACATTTCCAGCTGGCTGTATTTGTTTTCCATAGCCTGGCTTCTGTTACTGGTTTGTCCCAGTATGATCTTGAAGCTGAGTGGAAGACAGACAATCCAGATTTGTAAGAATAACAAGAGGAAAACAGATTGCACAGAGCTACACTTTCAGAAACAGAAAAGGAAAGGGAAGAAACGCCCACCAATAACCATTTCATTTGAAAAAATAATTCCAGCTTTTCATAATAGTTGCTCATCTGAGATGGACAAGTTGAGAACCTAGTAAATATGCTATTGGAATTACTGCAGGCTTATTTCAAAAGCGTTTCGTATTGGAGTATCCAAATAAAACTAAATCTTTTTTAGTTTTTGGTAACTTATTCCACCCCTCCATCTCCTTCTTCCCCAGTCCTTTATTTGAACTGTCAAATATAAGAAGCAATAAGCTCCTACACTTTACAGCAGTGTCTCGCATTTTAGAAGTAAACTCTGAAAAATCAAGCTTGTCTTGAAGTCTTTAACATGCTTCAAATGGACTGCTACAAACACCTCCACATGCACTGTTTGTGCATAGAAGCTATGAAATGTTTAGAGGAAACAGATAAAAGTGTAGATCAACACACCTTTGGTAGGGCTGCTCTCAAAAGCTCTTAATCACCACCATCATGTAGAGCAAGTCTGTACTCTCTTGTCAAAAACTGCAGTTGGCACACTGGTCACTACTGTTTCCAAAATCATCTTCCTTTCCTACTTCTAACCCAGCCTCCACCAGTGTCCTTCATTGCCCTTCAGGTTTCTACTTCTCCACAGCAAGAAATCTGTCTGTCCTCTTTGGAAACTTTGGACATACTCCCTGCGTATAATCTTTGCCTTTGTCACTCCCCTTATGCTTCTCTTACTCTAGCCTTGAAAGTAAAGGAAACTGCTTGAAGTAAATTCTCCCTTTGCTCTTTCCATAAAATCATTTCCATAAAACCTTTAAAGATGCCCCCATTCAAAAGGGATCAGGCAAACCAGACCTTCCAGTCATCCCATCTGTGCAGCACTTTATGATAATACAGACTCGTCCGTCTTTTTGGCAAGGATTTGAGTTTCGCACTTCTTAATCATTATGCAATGCCAGACTCTTTCCAGAAACCCCCAAAGCATTCAGCAATCTTCTCCCCACCCTGAAATACATCTGAAACCAGAAGTGGGTATTTCACATATTTGGATATTACCACATTTCATTATCCTACTGTTTACTTTCCAGCTCTTATCTATGAAGGTATTTACACCATACTTCTCTTTTCCCAAAATATCTGAAAACTTCTTTATATCTGTGCTTTATGAAGGGGAAAATATTTTTAAGGGACTTTTGAAGAAAGTCAATAAACACGTACTTATCCAAAATAAAAAGAGTGAAAATGTTAATTTTTACAGAAATTATCTACAAAGTTACACATTTTTCTCAGCACAAAGGTAAGTAAGGGTGCAAAAGAGTAACTGGAGGAGAGATTGTGCTTTCAGTAGCAGAGCTGATCCTTTAAAGTTCTTGTAAAACTAGAACCTGAGAGATGCTCAAGATAAACTGTGATAGAACAAAAAGATTGATATCAAGTATATTTAAATTTGTTGGCAGTTTGGTTCTGTTAACTGCTGTGTTAATTACAAGTTTCCTGGACTCTCTGGAAATAGTGAGTTCAATAAAATACAGCAAATACATCTGATGGGAATGCTGGAGGTTGAAATCATCATTCCTCCTAAACTGCAAAGTCAGTTAACATGCATGACAGAAACTTCCCTAAGGCTAAGTTCTAGGTGAGGATTCACTTCAACATGCCGACAGCATCATACAGCAACACTCTGGTTTAGCAGGACTGCAATTGCAGTTCTGACTGTGCATATTAGCCAACAAATTACGCTAAAAGTCTATCAATCAATATCTCAAGGGTAACAAAAAAGGAGTTGAAATTCTTTCCTGAAAGCAATCTGTCAAACAATATAGAATCATAGAATAGAATCATAGAATCATTAAGGTTGGAAAAGACCTCTAAGATCATCGAGTCCAACCGTCAACCCAACACCACCATGCCCACTAAACCATGTCCCTAAGCGCCTCATCTACACGTCTTTTAAATACCCCCAGGGATGGCGACTCTACCCCTTCCCTGGGCAGCCTGTTCCAAGGCCTGACCACTCTTTCAGTAAAGAAGTTTTTCCTAATGTCCAATCTAAACCTCCCTTGGCGCAACTTGAGGCCATTTCCTCTCGTCCTATTGCTTGTTACTTGGCAGAAGAGACCAACCCCCACCTCGCTACAACCTCCTTCCAGGTAGCTGTAGAGCACGATGAGGTCTCCCCTCAGCCTCCTCTTCTCCAGGCTAAACAGCCCCAGTTCCCTCAGCCGCTCCTCATAAGACTTGTGC
>NW_009189296.1:0-3221 GCF_000690835.1 Fulmarus glacialis | reverse complement strand
GACACGCTCCAGCACCTCCATGTCCTTCTTGGAGTGAGGGGCCCAAAACCGAACACAGGAGTCAAGGTGCGGCCTCACCAGGGCCGAGTACAGGGGCACGATCACCTCCCTACTCCTGCTGGCCACACTATTTCTGATACAGGCCAGGATGCCACTGGGTACACTGCCAGCTCATAGTCAGCCGGCTGTCCACCAACACCCCCAGGTCCTTTTCCTCTGGGCAGCTTTCCAGCCACTCTTCCCCAGGCCTGTAGCGTTGCATGGGGTTGTTGTGGCCGAAGTGCAGGACCCGGCACTTGGCCTTGTTGAACCTCATACAGTTGGCCTCGGCCCATCGATCCAGCCTGTTCAGGTCCCTCTGCAGAGCCTTCCTACCCTCGAGCAGATCCACACTCCCACTATGATTTCCATAGCAGTTGCAGAAACATAGTTTAGCAGATTCCAAAGAAACAGCAGGACCTCCACATATGAAGATCTCATTCAAATCCTTCTCAAATTTGTTCACATTCAGTATTTCAGACCAACTAACTTTCTTAAGATCTAATTCAAAATAAATCACAACAAGATCACATGGACGCTTAGTTAAGTCTGCAAAGCTGTCCTGCTTAACACATTTAGTGGTCCAAAATGTATTACAGATTAGCAATGTAAAGTATCTACAAAATAACATTCTCCTTGTACGCACATGAGCATGCTCAGAACTCTGTTTACTTATGTATCCATGGCTGCAAATTCAGCCTGGGACAAACCATGCTCCAATTTGTTTTTATAAATACCGTATCCAGTATTGCCAGAAGCTGTGAAACACAGAGAATGCTGGTGCCATTACTGGCTAACCATTAGTGGGAATACTGCATCCTATTAGCCCTCAGATACTGATTTTACAGCAAATCCAGTATGTAGGAACTGAAGAAAGAGCTTTGAATATATTTGTATCATTTGCCATCCTGTGATCTGCAAGCAACAACTACAGACAAGCCTGGTAGATTCAGGGTGTTTTTTTTCTTACTGAGTATCAGTTTAAAGGATGCCATGTGATTAAATGTGATTTGTAAGTCGCAGAAAGAATTGAGCTCCTTTGCAAAAAACAGTAATAATAATTCACACTACATAAGGTTTCCTGCATCAAATAGCCATTTTCACAAGCGGTCAGAGTTTGGCCATACGATAACAAAGTCACCATGAAAACTTGGGATCTTCAGTTCAGACTAAAATATTTAACAGGCTGCATAACTACCAGCTCCTGCCTGGGGAAGTGAGAGCTTTATGTCAGACACTGCTATCGCATACACTGCATAATCAGCCACAGTGTTTATACTTCCACCTCTGGGAAAATGTATCTTACTATGGAAGTTAGAAGACATGATATTAAGACTCCTCTATCTGCAAGACTTGGAATTGTGACAGTAAGAAACCTGAGTTTGAATTACTTTTTTGCCCTTAACTACTTCACTCAAAGATCACAGTGCACATACCAGTAAAACCATCAACATCTGCTTAAATAGGATCCAGTGAATAAGTTTATTCCTTAGGAGACCTTTTTTTAAAAATATAAACAGGAAGACTGAAGGTTCAAATAAAGGCAACAAAAAATCTCCTTATTTTAGGCTTGGAATGTTGGCAGCTGCCACAAGGTCATAAGGGATAATATAATCCATTTTATTCAAGCTTTACATTCCAGAAGACTAGCAATCACAACTAGAGTATTAAACTGAAGTATTAAGCAACAAGACTCTTCATATCCTTCTTTTTTTTATCCTTGCATTTAAAAGAAAAATTATGCCAGAAGAGCTGCATTCTGAAGAAAGCATGAATAATTGGTACAAGAATTTTTCTTCGCTCACTCTGATCCCACCTAATATATCATATATGAAATCAAGGGAGTGTGTTCAGTACACATAACCAGTTTGTCTAAAATTTTGTTTGGTTCTTTGAAAAAACCTGCTATAAATTCAGCAGCCTACATACCCCAAAACACCCTAACTTTTGTTTATATATAGTCAAATTAATTTTCTGAGCAGCTTTTGCTAACAGAAACAAAGCCAGATGATCCAAAAATAAGGCACTGAAGATAAGCATTTACAGGTCTTAAAAACAGCTGGAAAGGTAACATCTGCATAGATCTTTTTTCCTAGTCTACCCAGAACATCACTCAATTTTTTCTGTAAGTACTGTAAAAGCAAGTCCAAAGTGCAAAATCCACAATAATCATTGTGAAAATCTTATGTAAGAGGAGTAAACAAGTCAGGAAAAAAGTCATACCTGATGCATCCAGATGTTAAGCATCTTAATCATCACCAGGCTTCATCCTCATTTGGGCTTGCATCTGTGCAATCATCTCCTGCATGCGGCGCAGCTGTAAGAGAAAGACACCCACATGTTTAAAACAATTTCATGAGGAATCCAAAATCCAGGAAACTTTAAATCTTTTTCTTCCATGGTAGAACACAGACCCGATTTGCCTCTTTATAAATTGGAAATGTTAGATTAATTCACATGATTGAATACTTTGTTTTTCCCATCTCAGATTCTTTAATGCAGTAGATTTAACTTTCACAAAAGATTTGTAAGAATACTTACAATGAAAATTAAGCAATAAAATCCAAATCTTTTTACGCTTGCAGATCTGAGAATTAACATTTAATCTACAATAAAGAAAACAGGCCCTTTATGTGTATACAGAGATGTACTGCTTGAGTGAGCTGAAGCAGCTTTGTTCTGATATAAGTGCTCAAAGCATAATACCATGTATGAATACTCATTTTGTGGCTAGCGAGATACCGTTGCTGAGAATTTGCAGAGTTAACAGCCAAACACTTCAAAAGCAAAATAGAAAGATGTTTACAAAATTTGGAAAGACAGACTAAACATATTAAGCACCAATATTTTTACATTTAAACAATGACCTTTCCTGGAAATAACTGTTTTCTTATAAGTGTCACAAGAAAATGCCTTTAAGTTAATTTCCATTTCATAAAAGGCCAGTTATATATGGTTTTTTCCCCCCCCAAAATATAACATTAATTTAAATAAATATTCCTAAGAAAGAATAAGAAGCACTAATACAGATTTTCAAAATGTATATGCAAATACCTCTAATTTGGTATACACATGACTAGTTATTTCATTCCAGATGCAGGTGGGGAAGCTCCACATACACAACTGCAAGTGCCCTATCTTACAAACTGGAAAAGAAATAGGCTGCAATTTCCATGCACATT
>NW_009189295.1:22311-32680 GCF_000690835.1 Fulmarus glacialis | reverse complement strand
AGCCACTAAGCACCACGCAGCCGCTCGCTTACTTCCCCCCAGGTGGGATGGGGGAGAAAATCAGAAGGAGTGAGAGAAAGAAAATCAGAAGGGTAAAAGTGAGAGAACTCATGGGTTGAGATAAAGACAGTTTAATAGGGAAAGCAAAAGCCGTGCACACAAGCAAAGCAAAACATGGAATTCATGCACTACTTCCCATCAGCAGGCAGGTGTTCAGCCATCTCCAGGAAAGCAGGGCTCCATCACGTGTAACGGTTACTTGGGAAGACAAACGCCATCACTCCGAACGTCCCTCTCTTCTTCTTCTTTGCCCAGCCTTATATGCTGAGCATGATGTCATATGGTATGGAATAGCCCATTGGCCAGCTGGGCCAGCCGTCCCGGCCACGCTCCCTCCCAGCCCCCTGCGCACGTGGCAGGGCACGGGAAAATGAAGAGTCCTTGACTAGCGTAAACATTACTTAGCAACAAGTAAAACATCAGTGTGTTATCAACATTATTCTCACACTAGATCCAAAACACAGCCCTATACCAGTTAATAGGAAGAAAATCAACTCCATCCCAGCCAAAACCAGGACAACAATGATCAGTAACAAATTCTGGGGAAGAAATTAGGGGAAAGCATATACTAAGACCTGTTAGCATATACTAAGACACCCTACAGAACATTCTCCCAGCCAAGATTGATTGTGATGAAGGACCTTCTGCATCCACATAAGCTAGTACAATTAACTTTTCCTTCCATGAACACATGCAGACCATTTTGAATCTGTGTGAATGTTTAACATTGACAGTGGTCTGTGGTAAGGAGTTCCATAGCTTAGCCAGGCTTTCTATGAACAAATTATATTACCTTTCATTATGTGAAGAAGTACATTGTTTTGTGTATTTTAAAACTCCATTCTCTGCTCATTGCTTTCAGTGCTCTAGTAGTACTGTTAATTTTAAACAAGAACATTAGGCATCTGACTTGCAGGTTGAACTGATGTTTCAAGTGCTGTCTTGCTTCCAATAGCTGTATGATAGATATATTTTGTATGTACATTGACTGTCCATCTTTATTCTATCTCCTTCCCTGTTTTGGACTTGGGGGTTTGTGTCTCTGGAGAGGAACTGTGGTTCCTATGGCATATTCTGCTCTTTTTATTATCTGCATGAAGATTGCTAAGGTGTCAATGTGCTGTACAAATACTGTAAAAAAAAGTCCCCTGCTTTAAGTAGTTGTGGAACAAACACTAGGCAGTGCTAATGTGGCTATGTACAATATATATCCAAGAACTACAGTTACTGCTTAAGTAGCCTGTCTATATTTTAAACAAGTGTGTCACCTGTGTTCAAATACTGATGAGAGTGTATGATGCAGTCTGGAAAATGCCAGGTATGCTGTGTGCAGGAAAAGATTGTAACTGGGTGCATTGTTTTCTGTACTGCAAAATGGCTTATTAGTATGTAGGTTCAACCTGAATAAAACTCAGTAAATTACTGGGCAAGACTAAGGCAAGAGAACAGCAGAGAGGTTCTGACACTATGAAGAAGAAACAGGGCAAAATGCTTCCAGTATGAGGACCAAGTGTAGTGTTATGGCTGACTGATGTTTTGTTTATTTTCCATACTGGTAACCAAGTAAGGAAGAAGATAATGTAACCAATTGCACAGAACTGTAATTCGCTTGTTGTACTAAGACAATATGGTTCTGTTTAGTTCAGTTATAGCACTTCCACATTTAAGCCAAGGTCTGAAGAATTTTTCAGCTTCAAGTGAGAATTCAGTGTCTCCAGTCTGATGGGTTTGTCAGGAGTCGCTATTCAGTGCATAGTGGCATATAGTATTGAATAATGTTTGAAATATTGATGTTGTTTCATTTCATTTGTAAGAATACTTACTAAAGCAGCTTTTTTTAATTTTTTTTTTTAAGTGTATAGAATTACTGCCTTTTGTTGGAAGTTCTTGAAGAGATTCTGTGGCTTTAAGGTAGACGGTGTTTTTCAACCATTTCAAGAGCGAAGGAACACTTCATACAGAAAGCATCAAAACAGTAAAAGCTGAACATAAGTGATGGAAATAAAGAGCCAAACTGCCTGACTGAATGAAAATTAACATAAGCAAAAGAAAAGGAAGTTGAAAGCTCGTTAGAACCTGTCTGAATAATGAGTACATACATGTCTTAAGGACACAGTAAATTACAGGGAAATTAGAGACTGTCATGTCGATAGAGATTTAAGCAAGTGTGTAAAACAAAGGAATGGGAAATTAAGGATGTTTTTATTTTAAAGGGGTCACTGTGATGCCACTGAATTGATTACCCATTTTTGAGCATCTCATTCTTCTTAATAGTTTATTTTCCTTTTTATTACTGATTTCTTTCCTTTAATATCTGTATGGTAAATTTTTTCCATCAGAAGGGTGGAGATTCCGGGATGCAAACTGCGATCCCTTAGGGGGATGCTAGGAGTAGCTGGGCAAGGCAGTAGGCAAGGGGTAAAAGACTACAAGATTAGAGACTGGAATTGGATAAAGATTCATAAAGGAATACAACTGTACAGATAGCTAGCCAAGAAGAGGGTTCCATTAGGGATGGAACAAAGGGGATCAAGGCGACACAAATTGCCTTAGTTCTATGGCTTGAAGAGAGTCTTGAAATTCTGACTCACTATTTCTCTACCATAGGAAATTGTGTGTAAAGCATACTGGCAAAGAATGTTTTCAGCCAGTCCCAATAACTACCCACATCCACACACACATCTTAACTTAAATTATGTGAACATTTTTCTTGTAGTCATTCTTTCATGCACAGAATAGTTATGTACTTGGTGTGGATGAATGAAAGTTCTCTCCAGTCGGTTGCATTTTTGCTGTGCGCAATTGAATTCAGTCTCTGCTATAGTGTTTCTGTGAGATACAAACCAGGTTAATGAAACCAGACTTTTCCAGACAGTTACAAAATAAACATTTGTCATTTTATGGATGCATTATTTTATGTACAATGGCCTGATATATTTTGAATAGTATTTGGAATACTCACAAGGCCTCATCAGCTAGTATTTTATCTTTGTAGTTCAATAAATGCTTATTAACTGTGCACCATGTTCTATGTTCCTTCACTGTACCTTTTGTCTAGCCTTATTAAAGAATGTATGCAATGTAACTGGAATCCTTTTGGCTATTACTGAAATGCAACTGCTTTTTCTTTTAGCAATAGGACAGCTGTTGTACACTAACAATTCTGTTCAATTATATTTTTAAGGTATAAAATGAAGAATAGTGTGTCTGTTCTGGAGTGGAGAGGGAATGCAAGTAAGCACAATGTAACTAAGTGATCTGGAATTTGGCTAGCATCCTTGCAACTAATGCCAGCACTTAAAAGCTTTGGATACTTGTTCTTTCTCATTATGTTGAATGAGAACATTGGTCAAGCATACTGTGAATTGGAAATGTTCGTAGTAGAACATTAGGCTTTCACAATTGTTCTTTAATCCACAGCCGTTGTTAAATAATTAGGGTAAAACTGATGATGTAAATAGTTTAAAAAAAATTAGTGATGTTGATATAGCTAGACAAAGGAGAAACCATGGGCTAACACACCCAGGTGCTCCTTTTAACAATAAATTAATGATAAATCATGGCATGATAATGCTAGTATTACAATTTAATTTTATAAGGAGAAGATACGTGTAGAGTTTCTTTTCTACAATAATGATTTATCTTGCAAGTTGCACATTTCTCTCATCTTACGCCAGAATAAATTCGTTCTCGGGCTGATTCCAGTAGGTGTTTTTTTTCTTCTTGGACATCAGAGTTGCTGATAATGACAGGGATAACGTTGTGCTTGTGCTTAATGGCTACACTTTCTTTTCTGACTACATGCAATCTGAATAGAAGATTTAAATGGGAGTAAACGGTCTGCCTTAAAATAAGGGAAATTCTGTAAGGAAGTTTAATTTAATATAGAATGCCTGAACACAGGCACTAGTGAAAGATGCAAAAAAGCCATTCAGCTGTTCATGCTTTAAGTTGTGGCACAAATAAGCATTTTAAAGAAATGATAGAAATTATAACTGTTAGGGATTTGTGTGGCGGAGCAATGACTGCCTTACTATTACTGATGGATCACTTCAAATCATATAATAACGTAGAATGCTCTGTGTTCAAACCAGTAGTAAGAATTTAAAATAGTGTGCTACTCTGCCTCTGATTTTCTCCAGCTGTCTTACCACTTATTCCCATTTCCAACTCTTTCTGCCCCATTGATTCTTATTCTCTCCTGCAATCAGAATTTTTCTTACCCATATGTTTCCATTTATTTCCTTCTTCATATTCCTCAGGCTTTCACATTTGGTGATGTGTCTTCTCGTTTTCATCTACTGCCCTAATCCTTCTTTCCTACCAAGGCTCATATGTGTATTTTGCTTTGGTAGTAGTTTATACACATTCTGAATTACAGGTTATGTCAGATTTTTACAGTAACAACTCTGATCATTCTTTTTTCCCCTCATTCTCCAGAGTGATAGTAGAAACTGTTAAAGTTGCTTTTTAGGTTCAATGGCAAGAGTTTGTCCCTTTTGGCCATTTGAGTCATGTATAGAGTGGTAAGCCAAAAACCCCTTCAGCTGTTCCTTTTGTACAAGTACTTCGTAAGCTATTTGGCATATGGATGTTTGGTACATGCCTATCTAGACAGCTTAGTGTTTCTGCAAATTACAGTTTTGAAATTCCTTCCCCAGAGGGATGGTAGATGTCCTGCTCCATCCCAGAGACGTGTTGTATGAATGAGATTTAAAATTAAAACCAAGCAAAATCATGGTTGGACTGTCAGGTATGCACAAAACCAGCTAGTGAATATGCCTGCTTTAAAAAAAAACTAAGACTGGCCAGAGTATCTTTTTCCCAAGTATCTTGGGAAACCATTAATCATGTATCCCCAAATTTCCATAATTATGCCTGTGTTCATATGTATATTGTGCCTTATTCTGAACCTATTATATAAATTCTAATTTATCTTACACAATTTATGTTCCAAGTCTGGCACATCTTTTTCTGCCCTTGCGTTTCAAAAGCTGCTTCCTCCCCCTAGGATCAGCTAGTTGTCAGTGTGCTTAGCTTTTTATGCAGAATGAATGCTCCCAAAAAAGTTATTATCAATGACAAGTTCCTTTTTAGCAGCACAGTAGCAGCATTTGTCAGACTGAATCATTAACAATATCCAGAATGCACCATTTTCTTCCTGCCTCTTCTGAAAACCTTACTGAGTTTGAAGCAGTGTTTGTCTAGGTATATACTCAGGTAGACCTGTCTTCAGTGTCAATAAAGAGGTGATATGCCACATCACTGTTTCTCTTTCTTCTTCTCACTGATGACTTCTGACAGTAAAGCTCATTCTGCCCTTTTTCTTGTTTTACCTCTCACCGTACTGTTACTTCTCTTTTACAATACCGAATACAGATGCTCAGGCTGCACCATTCAAAACAACTGTTTCAACTGCAATTATAGGAGTGGATACTTACTGATATTAAATGTTTTCTTATACAATACAAGTAGTAGTAAGTCACTGGTGGAATTTCCTCTTTTTTGAAATTATATTCAGTAGAGGATTTGAAGGTTTAGTATAACCTTTCATAGAATTCTTGCTGCTCATAGCAATTTAATAAGTTCTTCTTTCATTTCCACTTTAAAAATGAAAATGATCACATTTTCTGTGACAAGAATTCTCTTGCATGGTAGATAATAAAATATGTAAATAAAGCCGACTTACTCCATCTTTTGGTCAGTTTACCATTGCAGGGCGGCAGAAAATCCTTTCACTAAAGCTCATACCTGCTGCAGACACATAATCCATATATTCTGCATGCATCACAAGAATCTTACGGAGACAGGGTAGTCCTTATCCTTCATTTAGAGAAAGGTGCCTTTCTAAGATTTAGGTATACATTTTTGGTTTCTTCTTCATCATATTTGGAATAACAAAAGGCCAAAGCCTATAAAAGGCAAGTGCAGCATACTGTTTATTAAGTTACTTTAAATCAAATAAATTCTATCCTTTGGTTTGAATTTTTTTTTTTACAGATTAATGCATGATATTACTTGAATGGGCCAGGTGAAGCAGAGAAAAATAGTTTTAATTTTGAAACAAGAAATAAATGTACCTCACAGACTTTACTGCTTATACAGCATCAAATTAATCTCACTTATATGTATAGGGCATGCAAATAAAATTTAGTAATTTACTGCGTAATATGATACATGGAACCTAAGATTCATATAATTCTGTTTCTGGAATTGTGCAACTGCTTCCTGTGATTAGCTGCCTTCGGAAACTCTGTTCAACAATCCCCTTTAAGGAATGTTTTTAATAGTTTCTGTTCCGTGGTGAGAGAGGAATCAGATACGGAAAGCCCGGGAATGGCAAACATAACCAAAATCAAATAAATGAAATTGCGATACTGTAATTGCTTTCTTACAGACCCAGACATTCATGCAAACAAAATCGGGCAGTGCAGCCATTAAATTGATATGAATTTTGGTTCGATTGTTTCAAGATTTGGTCATCTTACCATTTTTGTCTAAAGCTAAGCAATTAAGTTTGCTTTGCTTTGGTATGTCAACATGGAAAACCCTTTACTAGTGGGAATGGATCTTGGTGATCGCAACCACCCCAATGCAACTCAGGGGGAAAATCAAAGGACATTTTGGAAAGTCAAACTCTATCCCATCTGTCTCATGACACCCAGCTTTACAGAAACCTGTAAGATTCTTAAGAAGAATTATGTATAGATTACGTATGGGCGTGCAAGCACATGTGTATATGCTTTTAAATATTTTTTTAAAACATCCAATGATTTTATAAGCTCTTTTGCAAACACAAAGTTCAGTGTTTCAAATCACTAATAAATAAAAAAATAGCGATTGCTTTCTTGCTGCTGCAATGTAGTTTCTTTCCCATAAAGTTACTTATTTGAATAAAAATAAAATAATTACATTTTTTTTAAAATTCTAAATGTAATTCATGGAATTAATAATACTTTCTTCCTTCATTACATATTTTTGAAATTTGAATTATTATATAAATGCAGCTTCATGAAACATTTGTCTTTTGAACCATCAGCTGGTTTGTGTGAAGAGAAGAGAATGAGCATAGCAGTTTTTTACAAATATCTCACTTTTTCTTTTTGTGAAATAGAGTAAGCAACATTGCTTTCCTTATGATAGTTTTTGATATTTGGATAATTTGTTTCTGTTGTCCCTATCACTTCTGTATTTGTGAGCTACTATTTACAACCTTTTCGTAAGGTTAAAAGTAAATATTTTCATTCCGTATATAACCTGTCAGCGTATAGAACAGCAGCTGCTACAGGGGTATAGTTTTTCGATAATTGTAACATTTTGTTTTGTTCAGCTTTGTGATTTATTATACTCTGTGTCTGTATTACACAACAGAGACTTTTCAATATGGTTAGTCTTTTCCCTTCATCTTTGAGCTGAATATGATGATCCATATTTATTTTACAGCTTGTGTTTTGTTTATAATGAAGACATCCTCACTAGTGAAGACGACTTAATTGTTGATCATTCATTTTCAGGGAGGATCTCTTACAGTGTTCAGAATATGCAGGTGTGGTTCAGCCATGGTTTACGAGACAAGTCTGTAATGTGGAAATTTAACAAGCAGAAAAAAATGCATGTTTTGCAAGGTGATAGACTACAAGAAACTCAGGACAAATAATGGAAGCATAAATGATGTAATTATTAAATAGTGGAGATGTAAAAACTGTATAAAGAGTTTGTAATTACAGTTTGCCTCAGCAAAAGCTATTTGGTGGTATGAATGTTACTTAAAGGAAAAAACACTTTGGAGATTGAGGGCATTTTGGTTTTAATCCAAATGTGACTTCAGTCATAATCAGTAAAATAAAAAGTAAGAGAGAATGATAGTGCTTAGCAGAAATTGTCATAGAATTCTGTAAATCTGTTGAGAGTTCACTTACCTGCTCACTACATACCGGCCTGGGTTAACTGGGGAGGCAGTTTAGGTGTACCGGCCATAACTTTTAAGCATACCATTTAGAAATTTATGCTGACTTCTAACGGTGATCCATCTTTGACTTTTTCAGAAATTAATCCTGTCACAAGGAATTGCTGCTTACCAATGAGAGTAAGTTACCCTGATGAGAAAGTTACAGTTGCTCTCTATCGCAATGTTGTGCTGAACCCATCCTATTGGTGTCATGTCACAGATTGTCTCTGCGCTAGTTTCATGTAGTTGAAAGACCTGTCTCAGTTTCTAAGGTCGTATTCAGGATTAAAGCATAAAAACGGAGAATTGAGACAGGGCAAAATTCTAAATTATTTAATTTCTTCCTTTGCATGCATTGTCCTTGTATGTATCAAGAACTTCTTACGAGAACTGTAGATACTATGCCATAATATTCCTATTGCAAACCTTATCCTATATTCTAGATATTCAGGTATAGTATGTATTCCATATATATATTCTGTTTACATTTGTAATGCTGTAATTGTAATTCTCTGGAATAGTGTTTGGGAAAAAAATGTAGTAACAGTTCAAACCCTGTTCTGTGAAATGGCAAAATTCCTAAAAATAAAAATAATTAAAAAATACTACTTCTCACTTTGTGGGAAGTTCCATTTCAGACCTTAGCCGAATCTTATCAATAATATTTCTCCAACTTCTGCTTACTTCCTCCTCCTTATTCAACTGATATTACTATAATTTTTATTGACGGCTGTTTGTGCAAGTTTGTGAGTACTCAGGAAGCATACTGTCTTTAATTCTATCAGCTTTTGTTTTCTCCTATGCAAGAGCTGCTCATTGTCCTTCACACTTCTTTCTGCTACCCCTCTTCTTTCTATGTTGTCATATTCCTTCACTGAAGAGAGGATTTTTTTCCTCTTTACTCAATTCAGATTCCATTTCCTTTCATACTTATTTCATATTTCAGAAATACTAGAAGGCCTAAATTTCTTCTACATTTTAACCAGTCTGTAAAACTCATTCTTTTTCCACAAAGTTGTGTTTCCTCATATTATAATGAGTTTTACATCAAGTCTTGGCAATGTAAGTAAAACTCCTAATCTAAATATATAGGATACCTCCACAAAAGAAAAAAGACAATGTGTGAGTTTAAGGGAAATAATTTTGCCCAAGCATTATGAAGTCTAGCAAGTTCTGTCAGCAGCTCTTTAACAATCTGCTTGTTTACAGCAGCCAGAAGAAAATAATATATTTACATAGAAAAAATACGTGTAAGATTTAACTTTGTGATCGAAGAAGTTAAGCTTAAATATCATCTTTATCATAGGTGATTTTGTTAAGTATTGTCATTACTGAGCAAGATACAATTTAAAGCTTAAAAAGGCATGTATATCACAGTAAATAACAGTTGACCACATTCTTTGCTAACATATAATTTTGTTAAGTTAAACAGAAATTTGCTAGCAAATGGTTTACTGAACCTGGATTTATCACAGTGTTCTCATAAACTACTGATGTATGATAAACACTTTCATTATGTAGTATGAAACATGTGCATGCTGTATTGCTAGCACAATGGAAATATTTCCACACCTTCAAGCTAGCAAGTATGTAAAGCAGTAAGATAAAATCATTAGTAATCAGATTCTGGATAGAGATTACACAACCGTTATTGAAGCAATTCTCATTTAAACAGTTTTTCTGGATAGGACATTCAGTATAGAAAAAGAATGCCACTTTCCCCAAAAAAAGCAAGCAATTACTTGAATGTGCAAAAAATTAGAGGAGGACTTCAGCTTAATTTTTTTTTTAGGAAAAAAAAAAATCACCATTTTGACTAGAATCTTAAGTGTGAAGCTGTAGAACAAAGAAATCAATAGAATAATAAAATAGATGAAGCAAAGGCCTTTTAGTTCAGAGTCCATTTTTAAGTAGTAAGAAAAGAAGATGTTTTGAGAGAGAAAAGAGAAGCAAAGGAAGTGGGGGCTATTGGCTGTATGTTGGTATGTTTCCTTGCTCAATCCTTAAAATTTTGGTAATCAAAAATTCTAAGAAAGGATTTGATGATGAGTAATTTTTGATGATAAGATGACTAAGTTTACCTTTTATATATCCCAGTCACATACATTTAGAGCGTTAACCTGGCTATGTATTTCATGCCCCAGTAAGACATCTGTACATACTGCTCTAGCTCCTGGCCAGAACAGGTACATAGTAATTTCATAGAATCATAGAATCATTTAGGTTGGAAAAGACCCTCAAGATCATTGAGTCCAACCACTGACCTAACACTACCAAGTCCACCTCTAAACCATGTCCCTAAGCACCACATCTACACGTCTTTTAAATACCTCCAGGGATGGTGACTCAGTCACTTCCCTG
>NW_009189295.1:0-21510 GCF_000690835.1 Fulmarus glacialis | reverse complement strand
TTGTTGACCCTCATACAGTGGGCTTCGGCCCATCGATCCAGCCTGTCCAGGTCCCTCTGCAGAGCCTTCCTACCCTTGAGCAGAACAACACTCCCGCCCAATTTGGTGTCGTCTGCAAACTTACTGAGGGAGCACTCGATCTCCTTGTCCAGATTGTGGATAAAGAGATTAAACAGAACTGGCCCAATACTAAGCCCTGGGGAACACCACTTGTAACCGGCCGCCAACTGGATTTAACTCCATTCACCACAACTCTCTGGGCCCGGCCATCCAGCCAGTTTTTTACCCAGCGAAGAGTACATCACCTGTCCAAGCCGTGAGCAGCCAGTTTCTCCAGGAGAATGCTGTGGGAAACAGTGTCAAAGGCTTTTCAAAAGTCCAGGTAGACAACATCCACAGCCTTTCCCTCATCCTGTAAGCAGGTCACCTTGTCATAGAAGGAGATCAGGTTGGTCAAGCAGGACCTGCCTTTCATAAACCCATGCTGACGGGGCCTGATACCTGGTTGTCCTGTACGTGCCATGTGATAGCACTCAAGATGATCTGCTCCATGATCTTCCACAGCACTAAAGTCAGACTAACAGGCCTGTAGTTCCCTGGATCCTCCTTCCGGCCCTTCTTGTAGACGGGTGTCACATTTGCTAACCTCCGGTCCCCGGTTAGCCAGGACTGCTGATAAATGGTGGAAAGCAATTTGATGAGCACTTCCACCAGCTCCCTCAGTACCTTTGGGTGGATCCCATCCAGCCCCATAGACTTGTGTATGTCTAAGTGGTGTAGCAGATTGCTAACCATTTCCCCTTGGATTATGGGGGCTTCATTCTGCTCCCCGTCTCTGTCTTCCATCTCAGGGAGAGCTGGGTACCTGGAGGACAACTGGTCTTAGTATTAAAGACTGAGGCAAAGAAGGCATTGAGTACCTCAGCTTTTTCTCATCCTTTGTCACTATGTTTCCCGCTGCACCCAATAAAGGATGGAGATTCTCCTTAGCCCTCCTTTTGCTCATGTATTTATAGAAACATTTCTTATTGTCTTTCACGACACTAGCCTGATTAGGTTCTAGTTGGGCTTTGGCCCTTCTAATTTTCTCCCTGCTTAACCTCATCTTTGTAGTCCTCCTGAGTTTCCTGCCAAAGCTCTGTTCAGCCAAGCCAGTCTTCCCTGCCGGCTCATCTTTTGGCACATGGGGGTGGCCTGCTCCTGCGCTTTTAAGATTTCCTTCTTGAAGAATGTCCAGCCTTCCTGGACCCCTTTGCCCTTCAGGACTGCCTCCCAAGGGACTCTCTCAACCAGGCTCCTAAACAAGCCAAATTCTGCCCTCCGGAAGTCCAAGGTAGCCGTTCTGCTGACCCTGTTCCTTACTTCTCCGAGAATTGAAAACTCTATCATTTTGTGATCGCTGTGCCCAAGACGGCCTCCAATTGTCAACCCACAAGTCCTTCTCCATTCATGAACAACAGGTCCAGCAAGGCACCTTCCCTTGTTAGCTTACTCACCAGCTGTGTCAGGAAGTTATCATCTTCCACACACTCCAGGAACCTCCTAGATGGTTTCCTTTCTGTTGTATTGTATTTCCAGCAGACGTGTGGTTAAGTTGAAGTCCCACATGAGAACAAGGGCTAGCGATTGTGAGACTTCTCCCAGCTGCTTATAGAATATTTTGTCTGCCTTTTCATCCTGGTTGGGTAGTCTATGACAGACTCCCACCATGATATCTACCTTGTTGGCCTTCCCCCTGATTCTTACCCATAAACACTCAACCCTATCATCACCATCATCAAGCTCTAGACAACCAAAACACTCCCTAACATACAGGGCTACCCCACCATCTCTCCTTTCTTGCCTATCCCTTCTGAAGGCTTTATAGCCATCCATTGCAGCACTCCAGTTGTGTGAGATCCCACCATGTTTCTGTGATTGCAACTATATCATAGTTTTCCAGCTGCACAATGGCTTCTAGCTCCATTGTTAAAATACAATGCAATCTACTTAAAGGATTTAGGATTATCTTTTCCTATAATATTTTGGCAAGAATACTGTACCACTGATTTTTTGATTTGAAGATTTACTTTCAATCAAGTTGTAAACTTGGAATTTTTTTTCATATATGTGAACATGTTCTTACACAATTTAGTGTTTTTTATTTACAATTTTGAATTAGGTATAGTATGAAATTCTAATTTTTTTCTAATTTGGGGATTGTTTGTTATTTAATCCACTTTATGGTAGATCCATTTTGTGCTTATTTTTTAGAGAAAATAAAATCAAATTCTGGAACACAAAACACTAGTCCTCGCAACAAAATGCCAGCCTGCTAAATCATTAGGAACCAGTCTGACTTGACATTATGATCAATATACTGGATCTCATTTGTGACAGGTGTGGTCCTTTGATAGGCAGACTATAAGCTTAAACGGAGTAGAAAATTATACATTGTAATTTACAGTTACTGCCAGTAATTACTGTTTATTGCCTTGCCATGACTCAGAAAAAATTTTATGATAGGATTTAAACACAAGAGGTGATGATGCCTGAGAAAATGTATGAGGTGAAGATTAAAAACGTACTTTCCACTTTGGGATTTTTTTTTTCTTTCTTTCTCTCTTAGTTTAGCATTTGACTTTAAACATGTTTTATTTGTGGCGGCTAATCAGTTAATATAACTTGGGACTAATTCGCAGTGTGCTATCCACAGCTGGATATTGAGCTATCCACTTACTTTATTGTCCCTGCAAAAATATGGTGTAGTCTATCATTTAATTGAGGGACAATCTCTGGAAATCACCACAGTATATACTAGCAGGTGTACACCATATTTGTTGCTACCTAAACTGTGCTGCTTTGCTGGTCTTAATGCTGCCCAATAACCTTTTCTTTAGTGTTAACTTTAATATGTGTTTTATGGTTTCATCAAAATTCTTCGTCCTTTCTGCTAGATACAGTGAATGCCAAGTTTTTCTTAATTCAGGCATGTCTTCTGAATTTTTGATATTAAATTGGCTTACAGCATTGAAAGTGGATCTGGTGTTATAGTCTTTTAAAGCAATATTATGTAATTCTACATTAGTCTGGAAGATGTTTTCTTATAAGAAATCAAACTATAAGAGAAATTATCAGTCTAGTGCTCTCCCATTCTGTCCCTTCTTGTGTATTATCTATTTCTCACTTTGATCCCAGGGCAGTCAGTCTGAAAGAGGATTTTAAAATTATTTAACATATTACCTGTACTTTTGCTGTTAAATTAGTTATTGTATATACCTTAAGTTTCTGAATTTCCTTTTTAGATTAATTACAAAATTAAATGTTATTAAGAATGGACTTGTTTTTATGTATTCTTTGTATGGTTTTTTTGTTTGTTTTTTTTTTTTTACTTTTCTATCATGAAAACTACATGAACTATCTGGTTTCTTCAAGAATACAGGCTTTTTTGCACACATAACTAAATTTTGGAAGCATGTGATATGATTATAAAAGCAAATGTGTATTTGCATTGTGTTGAGTTTTTTTTAAACATTGATAGAACATGTATATAGATTTTTTCTCATATTTCAGAATAAAGTTGAGTTAATATATCTATTTTTATGCGTATATGTGTGTATATATATGTAAACATACATAACTCATGTATATACATATGTAGTATTACCCCTTCTATATGAAACTATCTCTTTATAAATCTGTACCCTAGAGTTGTTAGAAAATATTCATCATTACTAGCTTAATTAGCTTAGTGCATAAGAAAGACATACTTCAAAAAACACATTTAAAAAAATGAAAATGGAATTGTAATGTTGCAACTTGCAATTACTTTTCTTGGCCCTGGGAGAAAATCTTTACTTTATCTTTAATTTAACAGTAGTCATTGTCAAAAGAGGAAAGAGCAATAACATTGGAGAGAGAAAACTCATTTTGAACTGGCATAAAAGTCTGTTTATTTTCCAACTTTGTTTTTTTAATAATATTTTATTGATATTAGGAAAGAATAACGTCCTCTACTCTCTTTTACATATTTTAACTTAAGTTAGTAAGCTGGTATGATAAATTACTTTGTACTGTGTAATTTAACTGTGTATGAGGAATAGTAACCTGCTCAAAAAGATGATGTGAACTTTGTAATAATTGATACTGTCCGTTGGTTTGGTTTTTTTCTGAAGACAGGTACATGATTTTGAAATCAGAGGAAACCTTGCTTCAGACAGAGCGATAAAAAATGAGCCTTTTCTAAATTCATAAGGAATAGTGTACCTGTAAGATTATTGGGTTATCCTCTTATGGGCCTGAAAGCCAGAATTAGTACTTCTTACACACTAAGCAAAGTCTGTATTTCCTGCTCTCCCTGCCTACTCTCCCCCAATCATTGCAAGTAATACTCCTGTTAGACATACAAAGCCATACAGTCCCAGAATGTAAAGGTAAATAATTGGATACAGAAATATAAGTCGATAAAAGGAATTTATATTGGCTTCCCTCACTCCTTATCCATATGAACAAAATAGGTGGTGATGTTGATGCTCTATGTCAGCACGGCTTTGAGTGCTGTTTTGTTTTTAAAGCGCTTGGTGGCCTGTGATGTAAGTTAAAGTGCAAATTCTGGTCAGGATTAAGTCTGGCTTTTTTATGACTGATGTAGAGAGAGAGCGTCAATAGCCAGGTCTGAGTGTGTGAATAAAGCATAAACTGGTAAGAGGAGTTTTACTGCTGCACTTCAAACTATTCACTGTATGTGATGAGTCAGAATTTGTTCTTGGAATCAGCTGAGATTCAGTGAGCTGAAGAAGTTATCTTTGAAATTGTGGAGTCAAAAACAAACTTGAAAATAGGAAAGCATCATGATGACGATCTCAATCCCTGAAGTATTTGATCTGGATTTTAAAGAGACGTATCAAAATATGGGTACACTATGTCTTCAGCAGCTGCCTCTGGAGATTTACAAAGCATTATGGAGTGTCATCTAGATGATGAACTGAATATACAAAGAAAGAGTTATTTTATAAACAATGAAAGCCTGAATAGGTGTATGTAAAACCAGCAATTATTTTGGTATATATGATGCACATTCTATGTAACAAATACAATTTACTTTGTATAACCATAGCTTTTTTCCTAAATTCAACTCCTTCCTTTTGCCTTCTTTAAGAAACTTTTTTATTCTCTTTTTTAAGTCTACTTGGAGTTACAAGAGGACCAAAAAGGAAACATGGAGCAATTGTATTATTTAACTAATCCTCTCCAGCGATTTTAGTACAAATTATTGATATGCTAATCGTATCAGTAGTGATCATATCAGGTAGATAATGCCAGCTGCTCTTCAGATATTAATTGGGCTAAAGTTTTGTGGCAGTTAATATTAGATCTAGTTCATATTAGTTTAAATCCTTAATTACATTTATTTATAGATTTGCTTATGAAACAACTGCACCTTTTCCATCAGCTGTTAGTCTGCCTTTTGAAAGGATTAAGCTTCTCTGCATCTCTACAAAGTATTTTTCAACTTAGCTTGTCTTGACTATATTTTACATCTTACCTTGCAGCTGGCCTAATTTTTCCAGACCTCTTTGTTGATCTAGTGCAGCTTTTCATCTAACCACATTAATGATATTACTCTTTTCATTACTTTTTGCAGTAGCCCATTTGGCTTGCCTGTCTTGGCTCAAGATGGTGTAAATTAATTGTAACATCAAACAAAACAACACATATAATTTGCAAGCAGCATTCTTAAAAATGTTACAACAAATGAGTTAAATGAAGTTGAGTACAAGTGAAACTTCTCAGTTGCTGATAGATACAATCTGGACAATATTTTGCAAGAATGCTTACTGAGACTATTCAACATCAGCTTTTGAGAGCTTATGAAATTGACTATAAATACGGGCCTAAGCATAGGGAGCTAAAAAGGAAGCTTGAGTGAGAAATCAAGATTTTCATGGAAATTTACATTTACGTCCTCTTTTTTTGTGCAGAAGTTACTGAGGATCAAACTGCAAGGCAGCAGAATTGCTTAAACTTTTGTTGTTGTTTGGCCATGAATGCAGATAAGTTGTTCACCTACCAAATTAGTGAATGGAGTTGGTTGGAAGCTGATATCATAAATATGGAAAGCACAATTACTATGAAGTATGGTTGGGTGGATATGCTTCAAATCTCTGTATCATTTCCCCAGAGCACTGATGAATGTATGGTTGTTGTATGGTTCAAAGAAAGGAAGCTACTTTAGCTATGCCAGCAACTGAATATTGAGATGCAGCAAAGGTTTTCTGCACCAGCCAGAGTAACCAAAAGTTTTGCACATGTGGTCACAAAATCTTTGATTATTTGTTGTCCATTGAATTCTGGGTTGCTTAAGTTTGTACTGTCTTTGAGACAGGAATGAGAAAAGCTGTGCATCTTTGTCTTTGCAGATAGTATGATTTGCAGTCATAATTATGTCACAATAGATAAACCAAATAGTGCCAGTTTGTGAGTTACACAGCAGATAGGTCATCATTACACTTCCAAGTGTATGATTGGGATAGAAATTTGGCTGATAGCTGTCAGAATGACACTAACGTGATCAATCTTGAAGCAGATTGCATCAAAATTTTCTTTCCCAAGGGAATAGAAGCCCCAAGATATGTTCTAGCTAGTTGATATGAAAAATTATTAAATACTTTTTGTAGCAACCAGGAATGGCAAATACGCTATTTTTACCTTTCACAAAGAAGGGACCTGGGGAGCAGCTTGTTCCTTTCTTCCTTCTTTGGGTTTTTCCATTAATGTATCCTTTTCTGTTAACATTTTCCATCCTTCCTCCAAGATAGTCAGCACTAATTCCAGTGAAATTATCCCCATGACAGGGAAGCCACCTTTTTGCATACTTCTGGAAGTGCAGTTCGGTTGACTTGGACATTGCTGCAAAATTTTGCATTGCTGCAAAATTCAGGCCTGCTAAAAACTTAACTTCTTCACTTTTTACTATTAAATGAGAAGAAAAAACATGAAAAGGACCTGTACTGGGACAGTACAATATATGCGTTGTACATACTAAAGTTAATGTACAAGCAGGAGGTGTCCTGCCACTTTATGTTAAAAAAGTGAAAGTTAAGCCACTTTCCATTAAAATGTAGCATTTCTGTGTGCAAAAAAAAAGGTTCCATGCAACTGGGAAGATGATTTTATAGTCAAGAACAGGGTTAATGAGGAGGGTAGGATTGGAAGCCATGCAGGGCACAGGAGACAATGAGGAAGGTGGAGAGTCACTTGGTTTGAGAGGGTTGCAGCACTGACAGAAGTTGGAAGAGTGGAGAAGCTAAGGTTTGCTAGACAGAGTGAAAGGATGTGGACAACAATAACTGAGGTGGAAGAATACAGGAAAGGGGGTAAGCGACAGATTTGTGGTGGTTGTGGAGGTTGAAACGGAACAGATTACGCAAAGCAACCATGAAAATAATGTATTTCTTTATGATGCCTATTATGATTAACTTTTGGGAGTAATAAGATTTTCTTTTTCCTAAATATCCTTAAAATTTAATTTTTTCCTCATGTTGAGAATACTGTGATTTTTTATTACGTTATATACTTTATGCCTGTGTATCTTTCCTTTAGGCCTACCCAACTTTTTATAGATGAGATGATTACTAGCCAGTTTTAAATATTTTTACCCCTCTGCTTAGGAAGGGGTGATCTGCTCTATCTAATAACATACGGAAAACTGGAGTTAGAAAAAAATGCACTGTTGGAAGATATGTTAGCTCCAGTCTTTCTAAGCCTATCGCTACTGGATTTTTACAGACAGTAAGAACAGCAAGATTACAAAAAATCCAGTTGCTACTCACTCAGCAAAATAGAAAAAAACTGTTTGTGGTTTGTTTCTTTAAAAAAAAACATTCATATGGGCTTACATTTTTCATTAGAAGGTCTTTTATATCATTTAAAATCATTGAACTACATTGTAATCTGTTAATAAAAACTTTGACATTTCTGAAAACCTGAAAGGGAAATAACATAGAAATTAACCTAGAAGGCAATAATAAAGAGAAAAATAAAAATATACAAAAAATTAGATAAAAAGTTCTTGGTTGTTGGTTCACAGATGGAAGTGAATGACCACTGAGTTGCATCAGCTGTCACTGCATGTTGAAAAACTGGACTGTGTTAAGTGGTGTGCAATTAATATGCTGGTTCACCAGAGTCTAAGAATTCTGGAAAATGAGCAGGCTATAATCTAAAATAGTTATTTTAAAGTATTTTTCATTCTTGGTGATATATCTTATTTCTCATTGCAACTAATGTGACAGCTTCTGACCAGCAAACTCATATTCAGTGATTATAAAATAATTCTCAAGCTACTAGCTATTTTTGCTTACCATTTCTAGAATTAAAAAAGAAAAAAAAATTCTGAATAATAAAGCATATTCTTTTCTTTCTTTCATTCTCTCAGACTTTGTCCTCAAATTTGTTCTGACTAATGATTCTTTGCGTGTGTTCAGGTAATAAAATACTGTCTGGTAGAGAGAGCTGGTTGATGGATATGATGCTACATTCCTTGGCTTTCCAAATGTTGGATACTGCTTAACTAAAAATCTCAAGATAACCTATTTGTATTTTAAGTTAACAGCACTGAAATTGCTATAAGGATAAATTTTCTGGCATGGAATTTCTTTGTGGTTTAACTGCACGATTAATTCTGAAAAAGAAAAAAGATACAAGATGTTTAATACTGTTGAAACTTTCTCATTTCTTAATAGGAAATTATAATAGATTTACTTGCATTGTGTTGAAATATGTTCATTGTATAAAGAATATTTTGTTTTAGATAAGTTGAATTATTCTAAGTTAGTAATGTTTTCTAAAATGATGAATTCCATCAAAACCAGAGACAATCACTTGATCTGTCACACTTTACAGACTATGTAAGACTTTGTGTTCTTTCTACATTTGCACCTTCACTGAAGAGTTTGAGACTCTGCTAGCACCGTTTTCAGAAGACTTACTTTACTGGGAGGAAGGTGAGGTCAAAAGATATCACTAGATGTCTGTGTTTCCTTGTATGATGTGCTGGCCACATCTTAAAACTTCATTCTTTTAATGCAATTATGCAATGTCTTTATAACTATGGAATCCAAAAAATATTGTCATATAGGAAAAGTATAAACAAGGAATATAGAGAAAAGCAGGTAGTTAAACATGAATTACTACTGTAAGACAATTAAGATCAGTGGAAATTAGTTTCATGTCTTAACATTGTTGCTGTAATGAAGGATAATTATGATACAGAAATTGAAATTGGAGCTGCAGTGATTGAAAACTTGTATGACAGATACATGGAGATGCTGGCAATTTGGGTTGTTTCATTTCGCTATTAGACCTCTGGTAATTACCTGAACAAACCTGACAAGGCATCAATAAGTATGACAAAAAGAAAAATCTATCACCATCACATTAAAAAATACATTCAGTGATGCTGAAAGGTACATCGTTTTTTAGGAAATGGAAAATTTTCTGTGTGATTTTAGTGCCTGTATTACTGCTCCCTTTTTAACCTGTGCTTAACTCTGCTTTCAGATACTGGAGGCTGAAAGAATACATAGAGTTTTTGAAACAAGAAGTGTGAAGTCCTTCTCCTGCCCAAGCTGCTGACTGTGTGACATGATGTAAGTCATTTAACCATTTTATCTCTTTTTCCTTGGTGGATGATGAAAATATACTGTTTTCTGTATTTTCAGGAATGCTTTGTTTTGATTAAATTCTCTACCAATCATGATGAAAATTTTAATTTTATTTTAAAATTGAAGTTAATTTAGTATAGAAAATTTGTTTTGAAAAAAATTATAAAATGAACCCTTACTTCATTACTTTTCCAGCTAAAACTGTTAATTAGATTTGTAATACTTTCACAAGTAATGTCAGTTGACCTAAGCCTGACACATGTCAGGCTGCTTATTGTTACTTGCTCTTTTTACACTGTTACTTAATGATTTTACATGTTTTGAGCATTTAATATATATACCTGTTTAACAAGTAAATGTTACCTGCTGCAGTTTTATAATCTTGTTATGTGCTTGATTGTGCTTTACATCATTTAATTCTTTTGGAGCTGTTGAATTATGATTTCAGTGTTTAAGTCCCAATTACCTGGAAAGCGTTCTATTCGCTAGTGGATCCAGCAAAAGAAGTGATCTCACAGAAAACAGATCAACAAGTTCCAAGATATACGATATAGGTAATATAAGGAAATATCAAATAGAGAGTTCTTAGGAGAAAAGAAACAATTCTCTGTGTGAATCAGAAGACTGTCAAGTTTCAGTTCAGTGTCCATGTTAACACAGTATTAGCAGTGAATCTGCCTTGCAAGTAGAATATCAGCATCTTTCAACTGGTCTATGTTACAATTTGATGAACATACATTCATAATAACTTAGGGAAATAGGTAATAGAATTTTCAGAGGACTTTCTTACCGAGCTAGGATGGTAGAGCTCACTCTGCAGTAGAGAGGACATAGTTAAAGACAAGACGAGGGGAATGGATTGGGAATCCTGAGTAGCTCGTATTTAAAAAGGATGTTCATAGCTCTAATGACTCCTTCAGTTAGCTGGCAAGATGCATATTACCACCATATGTGCTAGCAAAGGCATTCACTTAAGGTCCTGACTGTAATAAGGTAACAATTGTCATCAACATGTTATTTTATTTGTAACTTGGTTTTTAGCGTTGTTTTCCATACATTAACATTAGTATAAATCTATTTTAACATCATTTCTATCTTCGTTCTTATGCAAATATTATTGTAAGAACTTAGGGATTTGGGGTTCTTCTAGAGTGGGTGTAAACATGAACCATGTAAGAATCTTGTTGATCTGTTCATGTTTTGAACTAACCCTGAGTATGCTTGTATTCTTTTTTGTTAATTAGTATCTTTTCCTCTTTCTTTTTCATTCTTCTGTTGCAGAAAGCCTTATATCCACTTAACTTTGATTTTGCTTTTATCTTGACCAATATGTTTAGCCTCCAAAAGGAGTGAACTTGAAATCTTTGTTGTTTATTCCTAGTCATTCTTTTAAAGAATTTAAAAATTAGATTTGTCACATTAGTCATTATTCTTTTTTAAGCATTTGTAGTTATTATTTTCTGTGATTTTCAGATGATGTTTTTTAAGGTAGTTATGAAAATTAAGATTCTTTCCTAACTAGATTTTTTTTATCTGGTATGATGCAAATACAACTGTGTTTGCAGTTGTCATCTGTTTCAGAATTTCTAATAATTAATTCTGGCACTTTCCTATAGGTACGTTTTTGTCTAATAACATTAGCTGTCTGTCTAAATGTAGTTGTATTTCTTATAAAAGTCTCACTCCTAGATGAGGCTTCTGCTTCTTCATCATTAAGGTTTGAAATGGCTAATTAATGGTTTGGTTGTGTATTAACATTCTTTTTTAAATTTGTGAAATATTTTATAACAGTGATTTCACAGAGCATTGATAATGCAAGGTACTCATAGTCTTTACAGGCTGAACTCTCTTTTTAGCAATACTTTAAACAGCCTGTCACTTTTCAAAAGCCACTTAGTCTCTGTTCACTGTCTTATGCAAATTTTGTGTGGTTCAGTCACCTGTGTAAGTAATAGCTTTCTCAGCACTGAAATGAGCAAATAATTAATTATTAATAGTTTTGCATAGGCAATATTTTATTCAAAATAAGTTTTCACAAGTTTACAGAAAACTTTGAGGTTTAGAATTTTTCTAACTTACGAAACGTGAGGTTTCGTAAGCACAAACAGTAGTCACCAAATGCTCTTAGTTTGATTAACTGTGGTTATTTTACTAGACCTACTACATCTTGCTTGTCACTGTACTATCTTACTATCTTAGAAAATTTACATTGTCTTTCATAGTGCATTCTTTCAAAGGGCCCAATTTTCTTTATTAGTTATTTATTTAATATGGAGTCTGTAGGAAAATAAGTCAGATTATACATTCTACATTTTCTTCTGAAAGCAATGGAATTCGTAGTTTTTCTGACTTCCCAGAGACTGACAAATATGGGCCAGACAGGTGGAAAATACTTTCTATTGCATTTTTGGTGTTTAAAAACAAATGAAAAGAAAACCAACCAAACAAAAAAAGCCACCCCCAAGCCCTCAAACCCCAGAATAATTTTCTTGACATTTTCAGCTCCACTGTTCTTAAAGGTGGAAGGTCATTGTCATGGGAGCTTGTGTTCGTAGTTGTGCTAACCTGATCTTTTCTGTCATGTAAGCTTCTTCACTTGAGATATTTGAAAGGAAAAATTGAAAACTTAAATTTAACCATATTCAATACGAAAACAATTATATGAGTGGAGTGATGTATTCTTGGTGACCTGTGTTGCTAAGAAACATACCGCTGTGTTCTCAGTTGATTAAATCCTTCTCTTCTAAGTGTTTTTACCACAAGGTACATTGCAATGCCTTATTCAGGCTCGGACATCTCAAATCCATTAACTATGAGGTCAAACTATTATCTGCTTCTTTACTTACTTCAGTCTTGCTCCATCTAAACTAAAATCACTCAGACACCTCTCGGTGAGTATCTATTCCATATATATAAAGTTCCATATAATATAAAGTTCCAGTTCAACAGGGGCAAAACAAATCTCTTCCTATTTCTCCAGACTTATCTCCCTCTCCTGTTTCTTGCCTTGATCCTGGTAATCCATCTGTCACGCCGTAGTGGAGCCTGGGTGCCATATTCAGCTCATGCTTGTTCCGCTGTCATTAGTATTGAATTTGCCCAGTGCAAGTTGAGTTAAAACACATGTGGGTACATAGTGCATTCCTGTCAAATTGGCACATAAGAAAAGATTTTTAACAGCTTTATGTTTTTATATTAGATGTGGAATGATAGTTGATACATCATCAGATATAAAGTCTGCCAATATAAAGTTACTGTCAGCATTGTTTGAACAAATTTAAACCAATAAAGTCATTTTATATAGGATCTATTCTATGCATTGTAGTACTGCATAACTTTGATGTAGTACAAGGAATTATATGGCTAGATATACTGTGTAATTTTTTTTGCCTGTACTTACTGAAGAGTATTTCTAAAATAGCACCTTCCTTATTCAGCTACAGAACTGATACACTTGTTTTCTCTTGTTTCACCATTTATCTTAATTATTGTAAAATCCTTTTTCTGAAGTTTGAAAAATGTGGCCTTGTTCCATGTGTGTTTATCTAAAATATTGCTGCAGTGTGTAGTTTGTCACCATCTCGTTTCTATATCCACCTTTAAACCTATTCCTAAACCTTTAACTTTGGACCGCCAATGTTCCCTCCCTCCCTTTCTATGCCAGCCATTATTGCCCACTTGTTAAACTTTCAAATGGTAATTTTTTTGCTTTCTGTCATGTTATCTTTCCCACTTGATAGGAATTTGTGTAAACATTCAGTAATCCCCTTATATCCCATGGCTTCTTATCTCACTTATATCACTTTTGTTCTGCTAGCTGCACAAATTTTATAATGGTTAGATCAAGGTTTTGCTGAAATTACAGCCTATAATACTGATCACTGTATTCATTGCTTCCTTCTTTCCCACCTGTCTATATCCATTTCTAGTCTTTTGTCATAGTTTTGCTCTTGATTTATTTGAAACTGGAATTCTAATCCAAATATCTAAATCTAACCATTCAGAACAAATCTTGTACCCAGAGAAGATCCGAAATTTATTAAGTCAACTGAAACTCGTAGAACATTGTAAATTACAGCATGCAACATCTTGGGCTCATCAGTTAGTGTTACATGGCTGTAACTCTTCAGGCGTTAACCATTATCCTTCTACCTTTCCATGTTTTTCTTAATTTGGTATATTTCATTTGTTATTCCCAGCTGTATATTTTCAGGTAGACAAATAGCTTTATAGATCAGCTGTCACACAGTCTCAGCTACTTTTTGATGACCCTCACTTCATACTCATTCTGAAATATTTTTAGGACAAATATCAGAGGCTCAGTAGCTCTACTGATTTACAGTAGCAGTAATGCTCCTCCTCCACAGAAAAAAAATATATTCCTGTGAAATCTTCGTATTCCAGGCTAATTTGGAATTCTCAGCTTGTTTTATTAGAGATGATTCAATCATGACTTAGAGCACTAATTTGGACATATAGCTTATGAAATAAGGGAGGATTTCTGGCTTCTACTTGCACAAACTGTACATTTCTGTGTTTAAATTTTTTGTTTGTTTCTCAATTGTAAATTCCATCAGACTCATTTTGTTCTGGGGTTTCTGGATGGAAGTAAACATCGTAGTCCACTATTATTGTTATTTCCAATGCTTGAAAGAGGCTAGATTTCATATTAGTTCTAAATTCAGCAGAAGTTTGTTGGTCCTGGCGTTCACAATGATAAGATACTGCTTCATTGACAGTCAAATGCAGGATCACAACAACCTCCCAAGCTCTGAGGTCAGAAGGTTTTTGCCACATGAAGTATCACCTCCTTGGTTATGTGAATGTTAGTAAGTTACACAGTGCCAGAAAATTTCCCCCCTCACAGGAAGTCAGTTGTCAATACTGTTTTAATATTTGTACAAGGGAGTAAAGTTTTGCCCAGGACATTGCTAAAAATTTCCAAAGTTTGGGAGTTTGTACAGGCTGTGGGTCATTCCCAGTTGGCTTGCAGACAACCTGTTTTGAAGATAATAGAGTTTAATAATATTGTTCTGTTCTAGGGAAGTTAGTCTGATTGCCAGAGAAGTGGTACTGGGCATAGTTAAGTGATAAGTACAGCTGTAACCTCTGAGTACCAAGTTTTATGTCTTGCTAAGCTCAAACTCAGTGAAAGACAGATTTTCAGTGTTCTTGCGTTTCACAGAAACAAAGTACATATAATTAGCTGATCACTGGAACCTTGCATGTATAGTTCTTGGGCGACTCTGCTCTATTTCTATGAAACTCAAGAATATGTGCATCTTTAAAATTGCTAGTGTAACAGATTACTGTATATTGATTTATTCTGAACACGTCTTTTCCTTGGTAATGAGTTATAGATTATAATGCTATCATCATCTAATAAGCTTTTCTGAGTAGTACGGGGCTGTAGAATTTTCATGCATTTCTTGTTCTTTACAGTAGAATGTATAACCTAGAAAATCATCCAGAATTCATGAAATATTCCACACAGCCCTCCAGCAGTTATTTGAATGCCTAATTGTCAGTAATGTTGAAATTCTGCGCCTTACTTCTGTCCTCAGTGTGTCTGTCTTCAGCTTCTCACCAGAGGATCTAATCATACTTCTGCTTCTGAAATCTTTGTGTATTGCCCAGTGTCCACTTCCCATGCAATAAACAAGATGGTTTTCAGCAGTTACGTACATGTACACCTAGCAATTTCAACTCATCCCTGAAATTTCCAGGAAATATTTAAGTCTGGATGAATTACTGTCATGTGCAAAAGCTCCAGGAGTATGTGGAATTCATTAAGCAAAAACACAAGTTAGGCAAGGTTACTGTCATGTAACTGGTAAACACACTGTGAGCATTTATAAATCAGATAACCTCACTCTAATTCAGCAGTAATAAAACACCAGAAAGGAACTCCTCTGGGTCGCTTTTCCTAATGCGTTAGACATTTCAGCAGAGAAAGCCCAGAAGTGATTTTAATACCAAGTCATTATAGTGATACTGTTAGATGACAAATCTCTTATTAGCATCAACAAGATAGACAGTTTAAGATGTGAGGTGAGGCTTAAAAAATAGGATAGTTTTTCCATGGTCTTGCATGATTCTCACCTTCAAAACTAGTTCACTGGGTATAATGTATGTCGGTCACTTTTTGAAAAAACATTTCAAAAAGTAAAAAAAAAAGTAATATCGTCTCTCTGTGATGTCATTAGTCATATTTTCACTATCCATATTATTACTGCATTTTTTATATATATTTCCTAATTCTGTCTGCCTTCTTATATCACAAGCTGATGATTAATTCTTACTTGCGTATCACATGCAAATGACATGCCTTGAATAAAGAATACCCTTAGACTGTGCTCACCAAGACAAGAATTGTTATGGCTCTTGAGTTTCAGAAGTGTCTGTCCCATATAGGAAATGTTTTTGTAACTAAGTAATAGCAAAGGGCATAATATTAACAGTAGAAATAGAATGTAAGGAAGATTTTCGCTGATTTTTTTTTAGCCAAAAATGACTTGTAGAAAATAGCATTGAATAATCGATTTTCAGCTGGGCCATACCCTAAACCTGGACATCACATGTGGCTCTGGATGCTGTGGCAACTGCAGCTGTGTTGTCAAGGAAACAGCCTTGTGCTCAGTAGGCAAAACCAATGAGGATTAAGCAAGGCTATATTATAGCTAAGCCTCGGTGACCTTATCAGGGAGCAACAAGATCTGTCTGTTCTTCACTGTGCAGGTGTCCCTCAGGAGTGAGGGAGATAGGCACAGGCAAAAACATACATGCAATATACCTGATTTAAATGTCAGACCTGGATTATTCAAGTGAATGCATTTCCCAGTTAGATGGATTAAAAGGCTCCATTTGTGTAAGTAAAACATTTATATAAAATAAAATTAAATAATAGAGAAGAAAGTAATGTGACATGTTTTTCTGTAAGCTATGAAATGAGGAAGAGATAATTGAAGTATGATGAACTCTGGAATTCTTTTTGATTTTTGTTGCAGCTAAAATTCACACACAAGTGTGCCACTATAAAAATGTGTTAATTTCCCAATGATAAGAAACAAAGTTTATAGAACACTGAGATGCAGAACAGTTGTCAACAGTTTCAAGCACAGTGTTCTTCTTTAGTAAAAAGAATTCATGCATGTGTCACTGAAGTAAACTCACACTCCAATATACATGTGTTATTTCATCCCAGTTTTTTGTGTCTAAAAGAATCAAAATCCAAATGGAACTGAGATAAATAAGTCCAAGAGAAAAATGCCTAATAGTTTTTTGCTGGATGGGGAAGGAAGTTGAAAAAGTTGTTTAAATTGCTGTCAGAAGTTGTTTTCTGCATAAACTTTAAAATATTATTCCTTTTTGTTTCTAAAGCAAACTAGAATGTTATACTTCAGTTGAAGCTTCAAAATAAATAAGAATGAGTGAACGAGCAACTAAATTTTACATGCTTTGGCAGAATCTCTGGAGTTTATTGTGCTTTTCTTTTTTACGTTGTCACGTAACATTAAAAGTGATTAAACGTCTGTCTTAATTAAACCTATGCTTTAATTGTTAGTCTGGACTTATTTGTATTAACCATTGTATTTTTTCTTGTTTCAGTATATCTTGTGTTACATGCCCATTAAAAAAAAAATCAGTGTTAGTTTATCTGCAGATAATGCCAGATGAACCTTTTTCAATAGTGATACTGTCCAGTGTCTTGTACAAAGAAGGGAGGAACTGAAGCAAACTGAAATGAGACACATCTGATTATCATAGTGATTTTGCTTCTAACATTATCTTGTGATTTATTTTCTTTCTTGGTGGTTTTTTTTTTCCTACAGAGGTTAATCTATACTTGCCAAAGCCAATGGATTTTGTCAGATTTTGATTATTCTTTTCTTGCATCCCAGTCCTTTTTTTCAGTGCTTCTACATTTCTTTCTTTTTTGTATTTGATTATATAAAATACCTGATTTTTTTCCAGAATTGCTGTTTTTACCATTTCAATTATGTGACAGAAAAATTCTGTATATAAGATACTTCCTATTAAAGAGAGAAGTTCAGACACTTTGCAGCATGTTTAAGGCCATTATAGAAAACTTGAAATTGACCTGATTTCATTGCTTCATTTCTGAGTGTTACCACTCTCCTGATAAGATTTTTTATCACAACATCAGGGGAAGAAATGAAGCAAAGAGGACAGGGAAGACTTGGCCACTTCTGTGAGCTGAATATGATGTCAGTCTTCTTAACTATATAAAATGTGCAATAGAAAAGTTAGAGGTGAGACCGTATTTAATGCTTAAATATTTAAGAGCATAACAACATCAAAGTTGTTAGAATACATGCAGCAGTTAGCTTAAAAAACTGTGACTTAAGTCCTTGGAGAAAAGTCCACTAGGATCCAAATATGCTTAGAGAGACAGAATATTAATATTCAAAATAAAAGGATTAGGAAATGTGTTGTGCCTCCCCAAAAGTTTCTCATTCCCATGCCTTCTTTCCGTATTAATTTTTTACTTTCAATTTTCAGGTGGTTTTGTACTACTTTCATATTTAGTCCCTTAATATCACATGTAATCACATCCTCTAGTGCTTCTGTTTATTCCTTATGTGTCTAATAGTTATTTTGAAGGTCAGGTACACAGACCTGGATACTTTTCCTAATTTATTGTCTGCATCTCGACCTTTTTCCCCTCCTTACATTTTTCCTAATTTTGTACAAATGAATCTGCCTTTATTTTCTCTTGGTCCATCTTCTATCTGTAGCTTTATGGTAATTTTTCTCTGCTTTTCAATCACTAAAATCTATGCTTTTGTTTAAGTAGTCTGTCTTCCATAAGTTTGATGTGAATTAAGTTTAATTTTTAATCTAGAGCTCACTAATATGAATTACCTTGACCAGTTATCACTAATTTAGGGACCAACAAGTAGAATCCAACTTTTTTTTCTTTAAACCAACTAACTGCTTTAACAGTGTGCCAGTAAATTACTGCAAGTTATCTACTACCCTGCCACTTTCTGGGATGATCTGCAATCCTGAACAATAGGCAGAGCAGCAGCAATCTCTCTAGTTGGGTTATTTGTGGACAAACAGGCAGATCAGCCTTTCCCTGCTTATGGAGTGAGTTAGGCACATCCAGGATATGTCATGCCTCCTGTGCATGTGCTGTACAACTGATCCATGTGTGCATAACAAGTCTAAGATATTTCTGATGCTGTAGATTTACAGCAGGCCATCTGTGCATGTCCCAAAACCATGTGTCCAGGTGTTCCAACTTGTGTAGCAGATATCTTTTCTTCCATGTGAAATGCTGGCAAATATGATTTTCTCATTCCTTTTTAAATTATCGGCATAACTTTGATCAATCTATTCTAAGTGCCTTGTACCAAGGAGTTTTAATTTGTTTGATTAAATTCAGACATGAATTCCGGAGTAGTCTTTGGAAACATATTACTGTGAAATCAGATTAATTCTGTAATATCAGTATGGAGGAAATCAGAACTAGACCTACAGAACTCATGTCTAATTCTGCTCCATCTTTCATCTTATGTAGCTATTTACAGTGCTGTAAAATGGAAGAACAGTTTTATCAACTCAAAATATTCACATTTGGCATATATTTAACATTGACATCAAAATGCCAGAAAAAATGACGCTGTGGAAGACCTCCAGTGTTTAGGCTACTATTGTGAAAGAGCTGAACAGAGAACTGTAGTTTTAACTAAAATAAGTAGGAGTGTAATATGTGCAAGTCAAATTAATTTATTCATATGTTCTTCTTGAATCTTCTGCATGTCAATTCTATTCCTTTAGATTATGGTGCGTTAATTCCATCATTATTAAGAAATTATGTGTTTATAGGAATAAACTGTATTGTATTATTTTTGCACTGTATTGTAATATTTTGAATATTTTGAATTTGGTTCATAAAACATATATATAAATGTGTACCTCAGATGCTTTTTTTCCTCCTAACTTACCTTTGGACTTCTGGTCTGATTTACGCATTCAAAAGTAAGTTTCTCATGAGGGTAACTTAGTAGCCATAAATCACTTTCTGAACAAGTTTTGATGAGTGAAACATTCAAACTTGAGCACACTTTTTCAGGTTATGAAATCCAGATTTTTTGGTAAGTATATTAATCAACAGATGCATAGTTTCTTTAAATAAATAACATATAGCAATATGCTGTCACCCATCAGTTTTAAGTCAAAGACTTCCAGCCACTGTAGCTATCTGTGTACAAGACAACTAAAGACATTTGTAGTATGTATCTTTGTATCACTGCAATAAGAGGTAGCAATAGATAATCCTAACAGAAATCGAGGGTACTACTCTTAACAACTAGCCAGAAAGTACCTCATGCTTTTGCAAATTGCTTGCCCTGTTTTCCTGAAACTAATTGACATTTGTTATATAGAAAATTATGCAAAATGTTTACATCAATGTTTTTGTATTCCTCTGCATACTTGACTGCACATTTTTTATTTTTGTTTGCTCCTTTAGTATTTATATTATGTGTCTTTTCTATACAAAAGTGGTCAAACAAATAGAAAAATAGCCAGCAGATCCAGCCGTTTAAGATCTACAGATATTTTTAAAAATCAATTCACTGTGAGTGTGTTTTTTGCATCAGTGTGTATGGTTTACATACTGATTTTCAATTTACAACCCAGTTTAAATTTAGATGGAGAACCAAACCAAAACTTCAATTGTAAGACTGTTATCACTATATTCAAATCCATATCCTTCCTAAATTCAAATTCTTTGGCAGCAGCGGTAGTTAATCATATTTAAGATGATTTTACTGAGGCTTACTGTGATCAAACAAGCAGCCTACAAGCTGGACCATGCTTAAGGACGCTCGCCTACGGCTCACTGCCTCTTCCAGGAGACAGCAAATGGCTTTCAAGTAGTGAGTAATAGCTAAGTGCATTCCCCTGTGCCTGTTCACATCTTAGCTCAGAGAGCACGGAGGCTGCTGCAGAGGTACAGAACCGTAAAGTTGTAGCTCTGCTCTGGAGGAAAGGGAAGAGTGGCTTTCACAGCTGTCTTCTGTCTGTAAAGAGGGAAGGTGTTTCATTTCAGAATCAAGGTAGCTTGGCTTAGTAAATTCTGGAAGCTGTGTAATACTTGCCAGCAATGCATAGCTTACTACTTCATTATTTTATTGTCAAACACCTTACGAAAGAGGGTCTTTAGGGAAGCCTTAATGCCTGTTGGGTTTTCTGATCTCTTGATAAGCGTTGTGCACTTTTCCAGATTGTTTATTGAAACAATGCGCAACATGCATATTTTCCATTACCACCTTTATTTTAAGTGCCAGTGTTTCAGTTTAATGTTTTAGAAGTGATAGAACCAAATCCAGAAAATTATTAATCGAAAAATTGAGAAAACAGATTCAACTTATTTGCTAACATTCTTTGGTGTCTCCATTTCCAGTCTGCAGTCTTCATAAAACCTGAGTAAATATTAGTGATGCTTCCACTGAGAGATATAACATTCTTTTGAAAGTAATAATGTTCATCTTGTTAACAGACCTTCAGGTTGGCTGGGAAAAACACACACATCATTTTGATTACCAGTTCTGGTTTTTTAAGGGTATTAACAGGCCCATATCCAAGAAGATGATTATTTCAGTGCTTGTTGCTTAGGATTTATATTGAGGCACATGGTTGCTAAGACAAAACTGTTGTGCTTCCTTAGGAAGTATTTAAGTCCTTTCATACACAAGAACATAGAAATTGCTGTACTGGATGAAAGCTGTTGTTCGTTTTTCTGATATTCAGCCTATGATTGGAGTTGATAACCCATTCTTCAGAGAAAAAGGCAAGAATCTATTGCATTTACAGAATAATCAATAGATTTGAT
>NW_009189294.1:0-9213 GCF_000690835.1 Fulmarus glacialis | reverse complement strand
AACAAATTTGTTTTAACCTGTTCTGGTCACATGTGTTGTTATCTCTACCCTTCGAGCCCCATGTTGGGCGCCAAAAAGGACTGTCGTGGTTTAACCTGGCAGGCAGCCAAATACCATGCAGCCGCTCACTCACTCCCCCCTCCCCCAGTGGGACGGGGAGAGAATTGGAAGGGTAAGAGTGAGAAAAAAATCGAGAGCTGAGATAAAACCAAACAGAAAAGGGAGAATAATAATGATAATGATAAAATATACAAAATAAGTGATGCACAATGCAATTGCTCACCACCCGCGCTGACCAGTAACCAGGTAGCGATCAGTACTTCTTGGATCACACCTACCATTCATATACTGAGCATGACGTCACATGGTATGGAATACCCCATTAGCCAGCTGAGCTGGCTGTCCTGATTATGTTCCCTCCCATCTTGTGTACCTAGCTCAGTCAGTAGGCATGGGAGCTGTCCTTGGACTAGGAGGGTACTTAGCAACAACTGAGAACATCAGTGTGTTATCAATATTCTCCTCATACTAAATCCAAAACACAGCACTAGCAAGAAATTTAATCCTATCCCAGCCAAAACCAGGACAGATGCTCACCCTTCCACATCTTTCAACTGACAATTTCTCTCTTTCAAGAATGAGAGGCGGTATTGTGCCAAGTTATCAGCATCCACAGTATCTCCCTCTGAGAAGTATATGATGTTCATCATGAGGTTTTCTTCCTCCCTGTCTTGGGTCTGCTTTGGGCTATTTTTGTATATGTGGGAGTTTTTTGGTTCTTTCGGGTTTTTTATTTTCTTTCTCACAGCCCCAGCTCCCCTCTCAGAGACTTCCAGCTAAACCCAAAGAGTGGCACAGTTGCCTCCTCCAGCCCCAGCTCCCCTCAAGGGCTGCCATTTGTCACCTGCTGACTCCCTGGCCTAATCAGGCCTGTACCACGTTGGGGATCATGGGGGTTAAACTAAAAGAGAAGAACGCACATGTACTGCTCCTCTCGGCAGTTGTTAGCACTTTCAAAACCAGCTGAAATTAGACCAGTCTTGGGCAAGGCCAATGAAGCCCACAGACTCGGCACTGACAGATCAATACAGAGCCTGCGGCCTTTGCCTAGTGACGGCAAAATCATATCTACTGGGCTACATAAAGCCCTTTGTAATTAATCTACTACAGATTAGATTTTGTCAAGTCTTTGTTGTGTCCTCCTGTGGAACAAAGTTTGCATGTGAAATGTGAAACTTTCCATACCATGAAATTCCACAAGAGATTTCTTGTTTTCTGAATCATATTTTTGAAACTGCAAAGCAAATAGATGTTTTGACAGATGCACTTTTTAAAATAAGTGTTTCTTGATTTATTTTATGCATTTTTAAACCTAAAATTGTAATTTAGTTCACAGGCATGTAAAACAGCCCAAGTAATAAGGAAATAACTCTGAGTCAGTTTCTCTGTCTACCACTTAAAAGTGTTGTCTAGACCCATATTTCAATCTTTTGGATGGTTCATTCAATCATTTCAAGCTTTACATTTCAGTGTTTCCTATTCTTGACAAATTTTCGAATAACAGAAAGAAAAGGAATCAGCTTCTCAACTGAATAAGGCAATCAAACACTCGGTTTGAGGATTTCAGAAATCAAAAGAATAAATACCCAAGTTAGTCAGTAGTTTCAGAAACAATAGACAGGGAGAAATCTTTGCTTTGCAACTGGTACCAAATGAATTTTAAAAAGCGTTGTAGCACATTATTTTTTGTGTCAGTCCAAACCTGTGTCTGTGCCAAAGGTTCACTGCTGCTGTTTCGCAGAAAGCAGAATCCTGTGGATCCCAATTACAGGCTTTTTCCGTAGGCTAACATCATAGAAACTGAAAATTGGGAGTCACCTACTTTATCTCTGCTTTGAATCTTGTCTTTGAACTACAGTAGTAAAGGCCATTTTTTGTCATTATTTCTTAACAAGCGTCTGCAGAGTGTAGGAAATTTTCGAAGACAAGTCAGTTTCCTGTAGAGTTAAATAGAATTATTCAGCTGCAGAGGCTGTACTGTGAATATAGATATATACATTTTTTCCTTGCTGCAGCTTGGTGAGGAATGACTCAAACTCAAAGCCTACTAACCTCATACTGGCTTGACAAATACTCTGGGTTTCCTACTGTTGCTTAAATTAATTAAAAGAAAAAGAAATTCAGAAAAAAATGTGTTGAAGACAGCAAAATATTGAACCTTGGTGGATCTTCATCGTCACAGCCACTCGGGTCCTTGCCAACATCTGAAAGACTAATAATGTTTCTCACAAATGCATTCAAGCTTCAGTAATTTAGTACTGCTCTGCATCTGTAACTTTTAATTATCTGTTTAATCAGGCTGTGAATAAACTGAAGTAGGTTAATTTAAAAAATCCTATTTGGAACAAGTGTTTTGACTGGCTCTGAAACATAGCCAGCACCCAGTGAAATTATAGAAATGAGGAAAGATGGATATATTATCTGGGATTTGTGATTTGAATTTGTGATTTTAATTTGGATATTCCACAACATCACTCTGCATATTTCAGCAGACTGACTACCACTATTTTCAATCAATGTGTCACATGGTCACAAAAAAAAAGAAAAACTGATGAAAGTCTGGACATGACTGAGAAATATTTACAGTTATGGATTATATTTTTCCAGTCATGCTCTTTGAAAATTTCCCCTGCAGGATAGCCTGCTGGGTAAAACTGTGCTGTGTGTCTATGTGAACAAGCGCTGTACTTCCCTAATCCAGTTTATAGCCCAGAGAAGCCTGTTATTACACAGCATCTTTTGACTACTTGAAGACTGTTCGTTTGCATGTCATTAAGATGTAATAATAGTCTGGTGTCTGTAGTGTGTATTGTTGATCTTGATGTTCATTATCTCCACTGCATGCCTCCAGGGACTGCTATTTACACTGCTATGGAAATGCTAATTAATTTCTATATTCAAAGTGTCAGCAACTAGCCTCTCATTTCCACAGAAGTATTGTACCACTTATATTGTCTTGGAAGAAAACTGGGGGAAGAGTTTTCTGAACTGCAGGGTAGAGAGAATATTGAAGTTTAAATCACTGGGATATCTGCACTATACTGAGCATTCAGTAACAGCACAAAATGCAGTGAAGCTCTATTTTTGGATGGAAGACCATTGTTGTGTTTTCTAGTCACTATTCAGGCTGCAGGAATTGAACATGCTTCACTGAATATATCTGTGTGTGACTGTAAATTTATGAATATAAGAAAATGGCTGGGAATGTATATCAGCTAAATGCCTTCTTCCGGTCGCAGAGACTGTTCTCATATTTTCTCAGCTACCACTGGGTATATCAAATAATGACAAAAATCAACCTCAGGGTTGAGATAAATAATCCACTGAAAGTATTGGTGTGTGCAAGTATTTGGGGAATAGGGATTTGTCATTTTCTGATATATATATGAGTAGCCTCATTGGGCCATTATGCAAAGAAAATGTTCTTTTTAACCTTGAAAAAGATGGGAATTCGTTATTTCTAACATCCCTACAGTTATACCTCATAGCTTGTGCAGAAAGAAAGGTTAGAGCAAGCAACCCAAGAAGCATACAGATATTTAAAACTGTAGGCTGAAAGGAGAAAAAAGTCTTAGGAATGAAGGACCAGTCTCCCTTCATATTATACTATCACATCTGCAGAGAGGATGATCAGAAACCTTAAAAACAGACCCTTCACATATGTTGCAAGGTAATAATTTAAAAGCTGAGAAGCTCCAAATTGCTGGGGTTTGTTATTTGAGCAATACGCATATGAGAAACGTACAGTAACCTATTATCTTTACAACATATTTTTCTAATCAGCAAATATTTGATCACCCTTACATTTTTTACTCAACTAAATGTGGTGAAGTACATGAACTTCTCTGTTACATAAATGAAAAGCAGTACGTGAACATGTAAGTAATAATGAACACTTCTGATATAGCTTTAATCTTTAATCCAACACAAAACTTATGAGCTATATTCCAAGCTAGTATAAAACAAGACAGATAAAATTGGTTTGACTTGCATCACCAGAAGAATTGGCTTCGGATTCTCACTGGCCAGGAGGCCAGTTTGTTTCTTATGAAAATGAAACGCGTTGAGGAGCTGGGATGTCAGGCAAGGTAAATTATAATTTACTGTCTTCTAAAATGTTCCAGTCTCTTGTAAGTGTAAGTAGTTGTGAAGAAAAGGAATCTGATAGCTAATTTTTCCTAGCTCACAAAAGTGCTCAGTAATAGAAAGGGCTTGATGGAAGTACTAGGCATTTTTGAAGTGGTAATTCTTTTATCATGAAACAGACGGGGGAGGTTATTTAGGGCATAAAACAGGAAACAGTTTTTGAGAACAAACTCTGATGCTACTTCACAAGCCTTTTAAAATGTGACTGTAAAATAGTGGCATAAATAAGACCATAATCATATGTGCATGATTTTCAAATGCACAGAAATGCAGGTGGACACTCAGCTGGTACTGCTTTTCACTAAAGGACCTTGAGAATTTGAACAAAAAATTCTTTTGTCATCTATAGAAAGCAGAAGTAAAACACAATACTTCCTCCCTTAGGACAGTAAAACAAAACACAAAATAATATGCAAGGCAGCAATAAGAGACAGCTTCCCTCCAGATACTGTTAGTTTTGAGATACTCTCATAGTATAGAATGAGATGCTTTGCTATGACCTTATCTATGCAGGGAAAAATGTATGTGTGATGTTGTGAAAAATCATAAAAAACTACAGCATGTTATACAACAGATATGGACCAATTTAAGTTCTTTACACATAGAAGGTGCCTAATAAATTTAAAAAACCCACAAACTACAAAACACCAAAAAATCCAATAAACCACCAAAACCCAACAGAAAATTAACCCTTAATTACATAGTTTAAATCTGATTAACATGTACTTTAAATACAGTTTGTCTAGTAAGTGGTTCCTCTCTGTATTATATGCAATAGTGGTATCTGTTTTCTTGAAAACTTATGAATTGTGCATTTGTACTTAGCCCCATCTTTTTTATTAGTCCATAATGGAAGGATTTTACAATCAAATTGATTAACCCAATAGAGAGACCATTGTGAAGAGGTTTTGTGAAACAAAAGCCTGGCTAAATATAATCTGCAGCTTGATCTACTGTTTGCCTGAAGTGGTGCAGTAACACTGATTTGTGAAGAGAAAGATTTTCCACAGATAAGGTTAGAGGCAGATTAGGATCATTAGTTGAACTAAGTTGGTTTGTTGTGCATTTGAGTGCTTTTCTTACTTTTGCAAGGTGGTGGTGTTATGACAAACCAATAGGACAAAGAGCATCAGGAAAATTAAATTTCAATTAGTTATGTAATCCTCCAGGGCTCATGTGCCTTCAGAAGCTAAGGCTGGCTGAAAATCATCTTACGTGGAGGCTTTTAAGAGGACATGTATACGTGGAGTTTAAAGATACAGTTTTAGTAAGATTAACTGTCTGGATAGCTTGATTTAAAGCTTCTGCTTTACATGAATTCTTTTCTCTGACAATTTGCAGTAACTTCTGTGATATTAAACTGTCATAGAAAAGCATTTAAATATTTCTCATTGAATCATACAGATGCATTTTCTTTAAAATTTCAGACCTCTTGTTTGAAAAGAATTGAACATTCTGGGGAAAATGCAAAAGATAGAGCTTATTGACACAAGGGAACCTGTGGCAGTTGTTTTCATGTTGTCTTTTAACTTTCTACATTAGAATGTAAGAAGAAGCTTTGAGCACTTGCTTCACTAGAGTTGCATGCATCTAAATCACGTTCAGCCATTGTTATCACACATGCAGAACTCAAGATTCAATATGAATGTTCGCGATGAGATATACACAGGAATGACCGGCTTGGTGAGGCTCTGGAGGAGCTCGGGAACTTGCCTGTAGATGGCCAAGTAAAAGGATGGAGTGAAGAAGACAGTTGCATTTCAGAAAGGAGTTTGATGTGATACCTGAGACCGATAAAGGCCAGAAAGACACAGTCCTGCCTACCAATACAGTACGTAAGAATATAAGGCATAACCACTGCTCTGCCTAACCTGAATTCTGCCTTGGGCACTTGCAATAGAAAATGTTATTTAGGGAGAGCATGCAAGCCTGGCCATTTTTTGTGGTCCCTTAGCACCCAGAAGTGCTGTCTTATGGATTTTAGAGGGTATATCTCTTCTTAGTAATTTCTGGATTTGTTTAGGGACTTGTCCACAAATTTCTCTAGTCCCTTTTTGAACCTGAAGATACTGTGGTGCCTCTGCAGCCTCCTGTGGCATCAAGCTCCAGAAATTCATTACCTACTCTGTAGAGAAGTACTTTATTTTATTAATTTTAAACTAATCTCCAAGTAGTCTTACAAAGTGCCTCTTAGATCTTGTATTCTAGGATTTGGAGAACAACAGTCCTGCTTTAAGCTTATCTACTGTATCCTTGATTTTGTAAATCTCAGCAAATCCTACCCGCTCTGTCCTCTCCACACTGCAGAGTCCTGGCTTTGTCAGCCTCCCTTCATAGGACAGCTGCTCCACGATTATGGTTGCTCTAGTTGCCCTTCTCTGTACCTCCCCTGCCTTCACCGCAGGATGAGGTCACCCTGAAAGAGGTTGTCATCCTTCCTGAGATGTGCTCTTGAAAGGACTATAACTCTGTTTGCGTGCATTGCTTTTAGTTAATTGGCTTTCCTAAGTTGGATATTTATGATATACATTCATAGGGTTCTTATCATAGATGACGTTCTTTTAATCTTTAATACCTTTTGAGGTAAGGCAGTACCAACATCCCCATTTAGAAGATAGGACACCGAGGCACAGAGAAATTTGTAGCATCTGGCATCGTTATTAATACAATATAAGTCTCTTAATCTTATGCCATCATCAGAGGAGCGTACTGCTGTAACCAAATAAATATGATTTTGCCCTTACTAGCAGAAGACTACAGGTCTATTAACCTTGCATTGCAAGGTCTTAAGGATTTTCTGAACTTGCTTTGCCTGACCCAACTCTCACTTGTTTTGACAATAGTCTAGTCATCAAGTGACTATTTTCTCACCTGTTTTAGCTTAACCTCTCTAAATACCTTTAATGGTAATGGTCTGGCAGACCTAAATAGTTAGTGTATGACAAAAATACCCTTTAGGAGATTTAGGACTGTAGGAGCTGTGTAATTATAAAAGACTATCCGGGAACCGGTGAGAAGGAAGCAGACTGTGCTAAGAAAAAATATAAAAATAGCCCTAAGCAGACCCAATGCTGAGAAAGAAGGTTGTACTAACATGAACATCATGCCTCTCCCAGCAAAGACGCTTGTGTGGATCCTTGCCGCTTTCGTTCTGGGAAGACTGAAACCATTAGCCTTGCACTGGGGACAAAAGATGGGCAAAATACCAGAGAAAAGGGGAGGAGGTACTAGGAATTTTTTGTATAGCAATTGAACTATGCTAATTGTGAGACTTTTCTATATTAGTTAGATAATTTAGACCCGTAAATTATTAAGACATTAATTGGACTAGTAATAAATTCTCAGCTCTGTATATATGGTTCACCCATAAGAAGATTTGGTATATAACATTGCCTTCTTCATGTGGATTTCAGCATCAAAGAGCTTTTAGCTTTAATTGGCCTTAGCTGTTAAGTCCATCTAGAATGATATATCTGAAATATGTGTTTCTACCTCGATCACAAATTCTAAATGAATGTGACTGTAATTAACATGTGAAATTTGAATGATATGTGACTCATATGGCTAGCTCTAGCCTGTGATATTATTTTTGCAAGCATTATTTGCTGTACTTTTAGATTAATTTTTCAGAGACAATATTTTGGAAACGGAGTGTTTCCTGAAAATCAATTGAATAAGGTATAAATTCTGTTAATATGATTATCCTGCTAAATAAAGGGACCAAAGTTGTGACTAATTAAAATCATATGGCTTACATTTTCACATTTTTGAAAAGCTCTTCCCAAAATGAAATTCTATAAAGCTATCAATTTTTCAGCTACATTGCAATGCCAGCTCTGTGATGAGTTAAATTAACAAATTGACAGTTATATTAACAAATTGTCTCCTGAAACAGCAGAGCTGATGTATCTCAAGCTTTCTAATTTACAGACACTTCCTGTATTTATCTGTTACTCTGACAAGAGCAATATATGCCCATAGGTCAGTGGTCAAAGATCAAGGGAAGAGAATAAAAAAAGTATTACATTAACTTTCCCTTTCTCCTATTTATGGTTGGATAAACTTCATCCAACAGTGTTCCTTTGCTGTATTGAGATTACTGGTGGAGTACTCATGCTAAACCGTGGAATAAATACCTTTTGAAATCTCTCACTTCATCAAATACCTTTTCATAGTAACTCTACACCTTGTTTTAAGTGTCAGTCACATATACTGTCTTCATGGACATTGAGTGCTCTGACCCATTTTGAGCTGATAGAGGTTGTCTGTTCATTCGGAATAAATACTAGAACGATGTAGATTTATTTTTGTAGTAATCTAGCTGAAACAATAAAAGTTATCATCAGAAGCATAGATTACCTGTGTGGTCAGGCAGAAACTAAGCTATTTGGTCTGAAGGCTTTCTGTTATCGGGCAGAGTTGTGTAGCTAGAAGTTGTGTGGGTGCAAACAAACAAGAGTCAAAGAAAACATTCAAGAAAATTATCAGATAATAGCCTGGGGCAGGACCTACAGTATGACTCCTATCTTGTAACCGTGTTGGCAACAGCACTACTCACTGGGGTCACTCCTCTGAGTCCCTCTGCACTTAAACACAGTTTCTGATTAGGGTTTGACAGGGTATTTTGACCTAAAGACGTTTTCGACCTACTTTGACCAAGCTGTAAATGATCCTGCAGGGCAAACTCAGCATTAAGTTTACAATGGAAAATTGTGACATTTACCACCAAAATATTAATTTATTTGTTTATTACTTATTCTTCTATAGCATTCATATACTATAATTATTATTGCACTCTGAATAATATAGAAATCCAATATCATGGATTAGCCATCTTAAACTAACAGAAATTCTGTCCTGATTCATACAAAGTCCATTTGGCCTGTTCAATATGGCAGAACCATGCTTTTACATCAGACAGATTTATATCTGATCTACTATCCTATTGAACATGCTAATGTTTTAACATGTTGTCCTAGTTTCAGCTGGGAGAGGGTTAAATTTCTT
>NW_009189293.1:26469-26675 GCF_000690835.1 Fulmarus glacialis | reverse complement strand
GGGAACAGCGGGAGGGAGGAAACCAACGGACACCGTCGGTCTCCGGGCGAGCGGCGCAGGGGCAGCGCCGTGGGCTGCTTCGCAGGGCTGGGGGCTTGCTTGCCTTTCTCGCCTCTCTGCGTTTCCTTCTCCTCCAGCTGCGGCTGCTGCGAGGGGTTTCTGCTCTGTCTGCCCGCTTAGATGTGGCCGCCCGGGGCGGGTCCCCA
>NW_009189293.1:0-26438 GCF_000690835.1 Fulmarus glacialis | reverse complement strand
CGCGCTCTCGCCGTTAGGCCGCGCTCCGGTCGTGCACGCAGGCGGCAGCGGAGAAGTGAGGAGCAGCCTGTGGCCTTGCCCGCAGGTCTCTCTGCCGACCCCTTCACCGCAGCCGGGAGGACGAGACTGCAGCAGAGACACCTCTCCCATCGTGGAGGGCCTTGCATTAAAGGAGAGATCTGTGCTGGTTACATCAGTCTTTCATCAGAGGCTCAAATGGTGCTGCCTAACATAACTGCACAGCCTTTGTATACGTAGAATAAACCCGTCCTAGCTCAGTCAGTCGGTTGTGTACTAATTTGTAATTAGTAAATAGCAGCAGAAACCTCTTTAAATTGCTGCTGTCTGTGCAGTTTATTATCCAGGCAGGGGGTGAGATTATATTGTCACAGATTTAAAACAAACCTCTGATTTAAGACGAGCTTAGCATACAGTACTGCCCGCATCTGTGGGAGTTTGGAAATCATGCAAGGCAAGTGCACTTATACGTGTTCAGAGCCTTAAATTCCTTTTAAAATATGTTTAATCCCCTGGGGCAGCAGGCATGCCTTCTCTTTCTTCCGGGTTTCTTTTTTTTCTGCTTTTCTTCTCGCAGTCTGGGAAATTTCCATCTGCCAAGAAGCAGCCAGGCTGTAAAAGGGGCACCATGCATGTTGAGCTACAGTTTAATCTCTCACTTCGTTTGCTTTAAGCATTGTATTTCCGTGTCTGTCTGCAGGAGCTATTTCTTTAAGTTAAATGTGTACAGATTAACAGGATCAGATGGAGCACCTCAAAACAGATTTCCAACGACAACTGTCTATCTTGGACTTTGGTTTTAACACCAGTGCCCCTTTTCAATATCTAGGTCTTGTTTTGCCCAGATAGGCTTGCCCTGTGTTTGCGAACATATCAGTTAGGAAAGCACAGACTGTTATAAGTCCAACTGAAAGCATAACAATTTACATCACAGAAACTAAAGATCAGGTTCCTACTCCTGACTTGCAGAGACACTTGAAAAGCAAAACTGTCATCAGTATTTGTACTTGCCTGGGAAAAAAGCCTTTTGAGAGTTGAATTTGATAGGGAACAAATGCATTAATTACTTTCGGATTTTGAATTAATCCTCTGATTCATGCTGTGGATACTGGGAAATCTAAATATAGCTAACATTTCATGTTCTCCTTTCAAGCTGACAGAAGTGAAACCAAGTGTGGGTTTTGTTAATTGGCAGGCTTTCAGTTTGGTCGTGCTGTGTTTCACAGAAGGAAGTTAACATACTGTTGTTATGAGTCAAGGGTAACAGAAAAGAAAAAGCAACTCAGGAAAGTAAATCAGTTTTTAAATACGCGTAAGTATACTGAAATAAGGATGTGATGTTGCCATCACCCCGCAATTAAAGGGAAAATCTTAAAATTCTAAGTGGTCAGTTCCACTCACCTGGTGGCCTAGCCCACATTTGTCTGGTGCAACAACAGTGATTCCCAGCTCGGTCGGCCTTTTATCAAGTTAACAGTTTCTCTCTAAGTGCTAAGTAAAGAAACCTTTCTTCATCTAAGAATTGCATGAAAGGTAAACCAAGAGCATCTAAAGCAACATGCTTTGAGCTGTGAACGACAAGTTTAATGGAGGCCTCCAGAAAGCTCCTGTCACAGCCGTTTTCTACTAAAGCAACCAGTTATTATCTTTGCGTGTTTTTGCAAGCACCCGGCTTTTGTCTAGTAATTTAAAAAAGTAGTTTTAACAAATATTTCAGATCTACAGATGCAATTGTGATGGGCATGGGGAAAGTACAACGGCAAGGCACTCCAGCCCAGAATTACAGTGTCTCTGGGGTACTTTTGTTGCTCTTTGCTGCTCGATTACGTCAGACCACCCTGCCATCTTTTTTTTTCGGCATTCACTGTGAGCCTGCCTATTTTAAATTCCTTTATTATGGCATATAATACCTTTCACTCATAATTTTGCTCTCAGTAAACTTCGAGCAATTAAGTTAGAAATCCCTCACTTAAAATTTAGTGTGGTTAGTTACAGTGATCTGATGGTCCAGTTCAAATTACTCCGGTGCAACAATGTGGACTTACTACAGACTCCATCCCAGCCTGTTGGACTTTCATCAAGTTGGGTGTAACTCTACAAAAGATTAAATAAGCCAATCTTTCTACATTTTTCAGCATGCTAGATGAATCATCATTGGTGAATTTTTATCTGTGCTGAGCCAAGTGGTGTGTTTAATTTATCTGGGCTAGAAAAGAGATCTGAGAAGCCAGTAGAAGATCTGTCTTGCCTGTGTTAGCAAAGGGAGCTCATTTCAGGGTTAGGTGGCAGAGAACTTCAGGCCAGACAAAACAGCAAAGAGCTGCATGGGGTTTTTTGGGGGGAAGTTTGTGTGTGCTATTGTGTGTCCATGGATACACTCTTAGTGATCGTTCTTAGATAGCCTAAGAAAAATCACAATTCACTTCCCAGGTCTGTGTTGAAAAGTATCATTCAAGTCCTCAATAAACGTGACAGAATCAAATATCATGTGCAGTTGAAAAAACTCTTTAAAATCTAAGCAAATATATTTCTCCCACCTTCGCCCCCGGGAGCCATAGTGCGGATGTTTCAGCAATTGTTTGAAGAGCATGCATAATAAGCTAATTTCCACAACCTCACCTCATATTTTCACATATTCATATTTTAGCTGACATGGAGCAAAGTCATTACCACTCTCATTTGCTCCATCTCAACCTCTTCAGCCTTTGAAAATTCAGGATATCATTATGCAGGTGGCCAGCAGATACGCCTTACCTTGAGCTATCTGCAGTACTCCCCATTAGATGTGGGCTGGTCTGTGTAGGATTGTTTCTCGGCGAGTCATGCAGATCCCTCTGTAGTTTTTTCTAGGCTGTGCAGTGCTATGCATGGTTAGCGGGCTCTGAGGGTGACATTGTTTCCTGAATGATGTAACTGAAAATTCCCCTTCCTGTGCTTCTTGTTTCCTGATCAGTTTTCTCTTTGTTCTCGAAGACATTCCAGCAGCTGCGTATCTTTTATTCCTGATCTTTTACTCCTACGAATCTCTGTGAAGACAAGTTATGTCAACAGCTACTTTAATTAACTTGGTACGAAACGGAGGGTATCAAGTAAGAAGGAGAGCCGTGCTGACGTCCCGCCTCTTGCAAGACGAGAAGCGTCTGACAGCCGCGTGCTACAGCTGCACCTCTGAGCGCCGTGCTTCCCGCTTCGATCCAGATGGGAGCGGGCGGCCTACGACATGGGACACCTTTGGCATCTGGGACAATCGCATTGACGAACCTATTCTCCTCCCACCAAGCATAAAGTATGGGAAGCCAATTCCAAAAGTCAGCCTGGCCAACGTGGGCTGCGCTAGCCATATCGGGAAGCGTAAGGAAAATGAAGACCGGTTTAATTATGCTCAGCTGACGGAGGATGTCCTATACTTTGCAGTATACGATGGACATGGTGGGGCAGCAGCAGCAGACTTCTGTGATAAGTACATGGAAAAATATATTAAGTAAGTGTGCATCAAGTGAATGTGTGTCAAATGAATTACAGTAGAGATTCCTTCCTTAGGACTGAAAGGCAACCGGTAGGTCATACATTGTCACTAATCCTCCTAGGTTATATAGCCACCTAGCCCAACAGGACAGCAGGAACACCGGACTGGAACTGTCCATTACAATGGACATGCTATGAACTACTTATTCTGTATGGTGCCTGCCCCATTGAGCAAGCCCGCAAAGACAACAGAGGAAAATACGATGGTACCCAGGAAAGGACTGGGAACACAGAGAGAGTGTGAATTGACTGTTTTCAGATGGGGTCACTGTGGTCACTGACCTACGGCTTGCTTATGGTCTTCTGTCACATCCCTGAGTGTTGGAAGAGGAATTTTATTTATTTGCAAAATTACAGGATTATGCTTCCAGTGCAGGTTGTTAGTAAAGTCATATTACCTTTTCACTGAAATCCAGCATTATTCAACGCATGGAAGGAGGAGATAAGGCTATCGAAGCAATTGATCAAGATGTATATTTCTTGGAAAGAAGTTTAATTTTTTGTTCGCTTGTTTGTTTCCAGAGAATTTCTTGCTGAGGAGCAGAACTTGGAAAATGTTTTGAACAAAGCTTTTCTAGAAATAAACAAAGCATATGAAAGGCATGCTCATCTGTCTGCTGATGGTAAGTAAAAAAAAATTCTACTCATGTGGGTGTGGAGAATAAGGTTTTTCTCAGTAGTTTTGTAGAAAAATGCTTGAAAACAGTTTTACTTAACATAGGATTTTGCTCTGATCACTTACTGCAAATGAAACAATTATGCTTTACCTCCTTAAAATGAAAAAGCTATAAAAAGTCTAAATCAAATTTACCAGGGGAGTTATTGATCTGAATGTAAGCATAATCATCAATGAATTTCTCTTAATGTGATTCTGTCAAGGAAAGCGTTTGTGAAGTTAGCAAAGAGTGATTTAGATCTGCAAGGAGCATAAGTTTACTGTGCGAGAAGCCTGGAGGGAGGGTTTGGTTTGGGGTTTTTTGTTGGGGTTTTTAGTGTTTGGTTTTTGGGGGGTTTTGGTTTTAGGTTTTTTTTTCTTTAAAAGCTGTTATTCCAGTGGGTTAAAAGCAACAGTGTCAAAAGCTCCCCTTTCTAACTTGGCTGCTGCACCTGAGGAGGAACGTAAGCCAAAATTAATACAATCAATACTGTTCCTGCACAAACAGAATCACAGGAGTAGCTGACTGTGAAAGGGAAAAAAGCAGTGAAGAGGAGAACAAGGCTGGCTGTGGTAAGGCTGTGGTAAAGCTGGCACCAGCCCTTTTAGACTCCTTAGTCCTGGCTGTGTATGTGTCTAGAGACTAAGCACATCTGAAGTTCCAGTTCCAGCAACTAGTTCCAGTTCTGTCACAGGAGTTTCCTCATCCATGAGATAAAATTTTAAGAGTCAGTTTAGCCAGTCTTAAAAAAACCAAACAAACAGACAAACAAACAAACAAACAACACAACCAAAAAACCAAACAAAAAACCTGTCCCAGTGCTGGTGCAGGTGCTGGCAAAATGACTGAGGTCGTTTCAGAAGAACATAAACTGTGAAAGTTTTCTCTCCAAGAAAGACTTGAAACCTGTAGGGACTGAAGTGATACTGTATTCTCAAGCTACTTTTCTTAAGCAATGAATGAATACAATCAAGTAATGGTGTGGCTTCCTGCACTTTAACTGCTAGATGAATCTAGGTAGACTCAAATATTTCCTGTCAGGACAGGTAGCCTGACTGTTGCAGCACTGTGAGGGATACACACCTTTCCTCTTACCTGGTACAAGCTAAGGTATCAGGGGTATCAGGAAAAAAGTCTTAAGTCCTGAAATGCAGCCCTTAAAAAAGGGGGATTAAGTCTATAAAGCTCATTTCCCCATTATATCCCATTTTGGTTTTTTTTATATTGAAATCCTTTAAAAATAATGATGTGTTAAAAAAAGTCCAGAGTCACTTTTGACCTACGGGGTGAGTTTTAACTGAGCTCATGAGAGACACATCAGTAAAGCAGATACGCTTTTTATCCAAGAGCCTCCTTGCGAATATGTTGTCTTGAAAGTCTAAATTCAAGAAAGTGTCTGAATACAGGCTTATGTGCTTCCCTGGATCAGGACCTTTCATTTTCGCTAACATGAAGATCCGTTATATTTGTCCCCCTCGCCACCCCTTTGTTAGTAGGACAGCTCTTGGTTTCGCTCATTGAAGTGACCTCTGTTAAGTGTCAGAGCAGCTCCTAGAGGAGAAGGATTGGGAACTGTACTTAGTATATTATTCTGTTATTCTGAAAAAGGTTTCTGATTATGGCATTTTGTACATGAGACTTATGGAACTGGATAACAACAGTATTTGACATACAAGTTGTGCAGCAGGCTGAGCATTTTGGAACTGCTTATAGGATCATTTTCGTATCATTTAACTTACTGGTGCTGCTTAATGAAATATAATGCAAATGCCAGCAAATTTACATAACAGTTACCAAGATACTGGACAAACCCTCTTCATTAAAAAAGCTTGAGGTCAAGCAAAATACAGGGCAAAAGCTTTGTCAAACATCCACAGGGGCCACACTCTGGCAAGCACTCGGTGTTTCTCAGGTAGGCTGAGCACCTGCAAGCTCTTGCAGGAGCCAGTGAGATCTAAACGTGCCCGGTGCTCTTGACTGGTTGCCCAGCTGAAAATCAAGCTATAAGGCAAAAAGTGGAGTAACAGGCTTACAAGTGCGGATTTCTGAACAAATTAAACTTTTTGCATATCTGTTGTTAAAATAATTCAATACTATGTTGACTGCTTGGTGTGGATATTTTTGTTGTTGCTGCTGTTTTGAAAGTTATGTAAAATTTCAATGCTTGTCATGTATCCTTGTTAGAAGCCTACTTCCAAACTGATTCGGTTTGCCAGCAAAATTTCTGATTAATTGTGGCTATTCTAGATGTGACAGTCAAGACTGCTGCTAAAGTACCTTGAAAATGGTGGCTCGTTATGTAACACTGGGTATCTGGGATACGCTGGATGCTCCCCAAGATTGACCTCCTTTTGAAACCTGGCCATAGCTGACAAAGTGGAAAGTAATAGCTTAGTCTTGTTTCAGTAGATGACCCTGCCAGGGTTCACTCCTTTCACTGTATCTGCAAAAAAACCAGAGCATGTTCAGGATGTCCAGGTCTTTACTAACACACGACCAGCTTTGAAAGTGTGTGCCTGGCTGTTTGAAGGAACGTAAGTCCTGGGACAAATCTCTGTAGCCAAAATTGCATGGATATTGTTTGACGCACTGTTTATAATACTATTTAAGGGGTAAAAATCTCATATAATGGCACAAATTTAATAGGACTGGAGATGTGCCTTGTTGGAGCACCTAGCTATGTCTCCAAGGGCACAGCCCTTTGTAGGTTACTTTACAATTACAGAATATTTGAAGTTATGGATGGAAAATACATAGCATAATAGTTTCTGTGAGCTTTCAATAAAAAAAGGTATATGTATGTGTTCCAGGTACTGCTACTGTGTCTGGCATGCAGTTCACTAGTGCTGTTGGAATGCTGTACTGGTCTGCTGGAGATGGGTCCAGTATCCCCTCTGACAGTGATCTGTACCTGTTGTTTCACACAAAAGCATAAGAAACTTGCTGTAGGCAGATCTGGGATGATCTGTCCTCCACCTAAATCCTTTCTAATCATTAACAGCTTAGAGATATGCCTGAGCCCTGAAGCATGGTGTTTGATATCTCTTCAAAAATGCATTTTCATTCACTTCCATGCATTTAAATATATCCAGTCATTTTTAAATCACTGCTAAACTTAGGTATAGGACACAGTAAAAGAAGCTTATGTCCAACAAATATGTCATTATCCGTGGGACAACTGTTAACACAGATGGACAGAATTTTCTGATATTTTTGACCAGCCATAAAAACTGAAATGTAAAGGCTGAATAGCTTTGCTCAGCAAGGGCAGAAATAAGGAAGTGAATCATATGCTTGAGGAAATTTGAGCATCTCTCTAGAGAAACGTAAGACAAACCCTCTCCTGGCCTAGTGCAGTCCTACAAGGTACTGCTACTGCTTCTGTTCACTGCAATCCATACTTGGAGAAAACAACAGGGAGTCCTTCCATCGACCTCCACATTCAGTGCATCCAACTCTAATCACATTGGCCGCTCACTTCTGGAATAGCCATTTTATTAAAACATAGCCAGGTATTAATTTATGTATCTATGTTTGAAGGTCACTCCTGGAATCTTATTATGCTGAGCAAACAGCAAAAGTTATTTGAAAATAACTAAATTTAAAAAGTAGTGGGTTTTGGTTTTGTTTTTTTAAGTTACCATTCAAACATATGATTTTTATTTCTTTGAATATGTTAACCTGCAACACTGAGGAAAAGGGAGAGCTGCAGAAATGGTATTTAAATATTTCATTAATCCATCAACATTACAAAGGCAGCCTTTTTATCCAAGGGCCCTGATTATTACCTAATCAAGTTAGAAGATACTAATTGCAATATTAAAGGGGTGTATATTTTGCATATTTTCCCATGGGTCAGAATGATTTCAGTGCCTTTAAGATGGCCCCATTTTAGTTGGCACCAGTTTGAACTCCCCATTTTTATGTTATATATAAATGTATATATAAAAACAAATAATTACCTTGAGGAAACAGATTGGGCCATATTCTCTACTGAAGATGTTCTTCAGAGTGGCCACTCTTGCCATATATGAGACAGCTGGCCCTCTAGCATTGGTAAAATTCCTTGCTTGATTTGTTGGTTGGTTACTTACCTCCACAGGAAAAAAAAAATGTAGCTTTTGTTTTAGCTGAATTTAAACTGGTTTTGTCACAGTTTTAGCGAAAAGGCTAGAACGGTGGCAATTCCGCAGAAATACCAAGACTGATTTATCTGTGGACAAAGATGCATGTGTAAGCCTCAAGTACTTCCTATACGACCTGCAAAAGGCAGTGCAGGCAAACCCAAGAGTGACTACTTCCCCTGTTTTGCAGCCCTTATTCTTTCATCTCCAGTGTTGCAGGTTTATTTTGTTTGAACAAGTCCCTGGGTGAATTTCCTATTTGCCTCTGTGTGCGTGTTATTTGTGGCAGACACTGTACCTGGTCAGCAGCTCTAGAACTGGAGGCCCTGGACACTATATGCTGGGCTTCAGTGGAAAGAGAGATCTGCTTAATTTTGTCCCAGGTGAAGGAGTCCAGCGGTTCCTAGCCTGGACTACTGGAAGGTTCCCACATCCTCTTTGTCACATTAGTTGAGATGACTTGCAGTAAAAGTTGTCCAGTGAGTGTTAAGACCTATTGAAAGATCTTAGTTTTATAGTGATATTGTTAGGAAAAAAAAATAAACTCTTTAATTGTTAAAACTTATATATATGCTGATGCAATGTATTTTGATATTATTAAATAACCTAGCAGCAGTTGTAGTAAAGCATTAGAAATGTTACCCCATCATCATTCCTGTGTTTTTGAGCTGTGCTAGAAATCACATAATGCTTGTAGTCTAGCTACATCCATGTTCTTGCACCCCTACCCAGATCATGAACTGGTTCCAAGGAAGAGAGCATGAGCAGCATTTATTTTTCTAGGAGCGCTGTTTAACTAACAAACATATATAAAGCTCAAGTCACTATGACCATTACCACAATTCTGGAAAATACAGACTTGTTCTTTAGTACCATCCCTTGATTTTGTGATAGCGGCTCTTTTCTTTGGGAGTTTGCGCTTGAAAGATGCAGATTCACCTGGATGTCCAAATGTTTCCAGTCATTTGTGAGCTAAAGACTATGGATCTTAACTTTTACAGAAACTGCTTATGTTTGTCAGCATAGTTCCAAAACCAAGGAATGAAATGGGAGAGTAGCAGCAGTTCTGCATTAATTTTATCGTCTAAATAAAATGTATTTTCTGTGAAATAAAAAGGTAGTTTTACGGAGGTTCTTCATTTCACTTCTTTTAACTGTTGGCTAAAACAGGTATTTTACTGGTTCTACTAAAATTTCTCATTGCACTGGTACTTGTTAGCATCTTACTTTTATAATGTGCCTCAAAGGGAGCCTGCACTGGACTAGTCCTTGCTTCAAATTAGAAACAGGATGTCAGTGCTTACCTGAATAGTCAGAAGCTACCGGCATCTAAATAGTTTTGAATATCATAGCCTGCATGGCAGCCATAACGTAGTCCAAGATTTGACCTAGGTCACCATGGCTGATGTTCATGATTGATGTGTTGGTTAAGTGTATAGCTAAACCAAGTCCTCACTGCAGTAATAATACCTGTTTTAAATAATAACACAAGCTTAGTTTAGATTGTTTTGTGAAGTTTTTTGGATTCATCACCTCACTGCTTTCGCTGCACAACAAGGCTCAATGCATCTTTCAGGGCTTTGTGCACTTCAATTTACTTCCAATCCCCTTTTACTTATGGGGTGCTGAGACCTCGCAGGGTTGGGGAAAGAGGTCCCAACCCAAGATCCCAGGGCACTCGCATTTCTGTTTCCATAGTATGCAGGGGGTCGTGCCGCGTATATGCCATTTGCTGGCAGCTGGTCGGAGATGGGGCTGGCTGGCCTTCCTCGGGCTCAGACGCGCAGTCCTGTCTCAGATCCATCCCGCCTCCCTGGGGTCAGGGCTGCAGGGCCAGAGGTAGGAGTGCATGCAATTGTAGCTGAGCTGTGCAGAAACGGTGGTGGAAAGATCTTTAACTGTTAGTCATGTGAAAACAGCAATGTAATTGGGGATTCTTATTCCTAAGTTAGCCGCAAACCCCTCTTGAATTGGTTTGCTTTTAAAACCAGAATGCCAGAGACCTACAGAGGGCTTTTCAAGGGGGTTTGCATTGGCTGTGAATGCAAATGTGTTCCAGGCAATAGCTTGTACTGGCCAGACATTTTACTGTAATAGCTCAAGTTGGCAGGAGTTACTGCTTTCCAGGCACCTCTGACTGGGTTACCTGTGCATAATTTGCACGAAGGGAAGATAGTAACTCTAAAATGGGACTGCTTCTTTCAAAAAGCAAAAAAAGGAAGGCAGGACAGTTCTTTTGGCATTTCCTTCACTGCAGATAAAACTGCAGATCTTTTCTGAAATGGGCAGACTCACATTTCTCCTTTTCAAGCACTTCTTTTTTTCCAGAGTGTTGTAGAAATTGAAATGAGAAGCCCTGAAATTTACTTGCACCAGTTAATCCAACGAGGTCCCTGAACACGGTCAGTCAGCTCAGCTCACTCCCTTACCCTGTAAGAGAAGGAAGACAGCAGCTAGGGCTCTGTTTTCCCCTCTAAGCAGTCACTCTACACTGCTGCCGAGTGATCCCACCAGTGCCCAGGGCAGATTGCCCAGAGAGCCACTGCCAGCATCGGTTTGCAGGCGCAATGTGAGGCAGAATCCAGCTTCACCTTTGCGCTGGGACCTCCAGCAAGTGGACAGGGTCTGAAGGGAACAGCATTCCTTTATGAAAAAAGCCAGCAGCCTGCTAGTTGAACCCTTCGTATCTTGGCAAGGCTGGGGGAAGAAGAGGGAGATTGTACAACTCTGACAGCAAGGGGAGGACCCCACAGACTGGGGTAAAGGAGCGATTTAGTGTTTCTCTTCTGGTGAACTATGTGGAGCCACAATTACTATTACTCAGTTGCCCACTTCACCCCTAACAGAAGGGAAGAGCCATCAGCTTTATGGTAGGCTACCCGTGCAGTCACTGTGCCCGGGGATAAGGACAATAACCCTGTAACTTGAGGTGAGCTGGTGGGACAGAAAAACTATTTGCTACAAGCTGAAAGGAAGCCACTGTACCTTGTACCGTTTTAATTCCACTTGCCCTCTTTGCATGGAGCCATGTTGTTGCACAGAAATACTTATCCTTTCCACTTCCTCTCTCTCCCCCCAAGTCCCACATGCATGCATGTTTGCTGTTTTTTTTTTTTTATGTGTAGATTTAGTTTAAACTTAAAAGCAGTTACGTACTGGTAATGTAGAGCACAAGTTGTGTTCATTTTACCAATTGAAACTGGTCCCATGCTTTGAGGCAGTGCTAAAACCTCTCTCTGTGCTATGACATTTATAGCAACTCTGATGAACTCTGGGACCACTGCAACAGTGGCTCTGCTCCGGGACGGCATTGAGCTGGTTGTGGCAAGTGTGGGAGACAGTCGTGCTCTGCTGTGTCGAAAAGGAAAGGCCATGAAACTCACCATTGACCATACTCCAGAAAGAAAGGAGGAGAAGGAAAGGTACCTGTCGACTGATGATGTGGCTTCCCAGGGAACGGCCTCGGTCAGGATATGCTTGTGTTCTGCTGCAGGGTTGGGCCTGGAAGAAAGCAGAGAGTTGAACATAATGCCCCGAGACCATCTCTGAGCTGGCAGAAAGCGGCACAGCTCCAGTTAATTCATTTGGTTCTGCTTAGAGGACCAGGGATGTGGAAAGCCCTGCATGAGCATGAACTGTCTCAGCAGTAAGATCAGCACAGCTAGAACTTGGTACAGAGCTGTGATCACACGGTTCAGACTTGTCCAAGACTGCCAAGTTAGAGGCAAGACCTGAAGAAATGCACTATGGTTCCCAGGTCAGGACTCAGCCCACCAAGCCACATCCTTTCTGTGGAGCCCTTCAAACAGCAAAAGCCAACCCTCAGTCTCCCAGCTTAGATCCTCGGTACCCCATTCCGCATCAGTAGCTAGTGACAGAAATTGCAGATACAGACAGGGGTAATGGTGTGAAGCAGTAACTCATATTCACTTTTTCTTTTGTGCCTCTGGACAGGATTAGGAAGTGCGGTGGCTTCGTTGCCTGGAACAGTTTGGGACAACCTCATGTGAATGGTAGACTTGCAATGACGCGGAGCATAGGAGATTTGGATCTTAAAAACCGTGGTGTGATAGCCCAGCCAGAAACAAAAAGGGTTCAGGTAAAAGAAGGGCTGGTTAACAGGGACAGCAACATTCGGACTAAGGGGCATCATAGGTATTTGATGCAGGTGGCAGTACCCACATGATGTGCCCAGGTGAAGCCTGATGGCCAAGCATTGTTTTTTATTCATGGTGAAGTAACTGGAGACCAATTCTAATTAAGTCATTTCAGATTAACACTAACAGGACAGAAGAGAATCTAGCCTTGATACTAAATTCAACCAGACCAACTTCTAAACCCCATTTATCACAGTACAATGTAGGATGAGGGAAGAAAGATAATATGTGATATCCATTACTGAAATACAAAGGTGTTAGTCTTTTGGGGGCTTTTGGTCAAATGAGTAATTTTGAGGTTAATACTGATGTAAAACCATCACTGAGAACTAGGTGGGATATGGATGGGCTGTCATCATAAAAAGTAGAATACATAGAGGTTTGCACACTTAGGAGGAAGGGAAGAGGAAAGGGCAGTTGCGTGCATCTTACCATAGCTCTGTAGTTGTCCAGAAAACAGATTAACCACGCAGAACGTATTCAGCACAGTTGCCTTCACTTTTGCAGGAAGGCTGTCCTCTCAGCTCGTATTCTGTTTGTTACTTTTCACCTCCCAGGGCACCTCCCAGGGCCTGGGGAACTTATATTCAGTGGGTTCTAATTAAACGCCACCCACTAGGCCTGAGGGGTTTAGGAGATGACCACAGTGCTATCATGTCTTCCTTGAAATCCTCAGTTTAAGGAAGCATTTTGTTTACTGGGTAATATATGGATCTGGTCTTCTGGCCTCAGTGTATTCAGAGGACTGCTTCCTAGAATTGGAAGCACATTATGACACTGTCCTCCAGTACAGGGAACACAGTCTGTGTGGCTGATGGATGTGCTCGAGGATTCAAGGGTCAGCCTTTGGCTAGCCGAGGGTTTGGGGGTTCTAGTTAGTTCTTGCACAGAAAGCAGGAGAGCACGCAGCACTCCCAGAAAAAGTGCTTTGCAACAGAGCGTAAAAAAATGAAGGCAGTTAATTTGCCTTGCAGCACTCGCTCCATCGTTGTGCATACTGTGTGCCTTTATTGCAGTTGCATCATGCAGACGACAGCTTCCTGGTCCTTACTACAGACGGTATTAACTTCATAGTGAACAGTCAGGAGATCTGCGACTTCATTAACCAGTGCCATGATCCTGCTGTAGCTGCCCATGTTGTTACTGAGCAGGTAATGCCAGGGCTTCTCTTGGCACCAAATGCTTCTTGTTGTTTTTTGTTTGGTTTGGTTTTAAAAAAACAAGTATACAACCACACATTCAAGTGAATTGATGGTTGAGACATTCACTGGTCCCGCCGGCTAGCCTTCTCCTTACCCTGGGTCTTGCCACATCCTTGCCAGCCATCATTTCAATTAACTTGCTTAGCTCACAATCCACTGAACTGCGTGGGACCGTAACTGCAGTTTATTCCTGTGTGAGTATGTCATCAGCATAGACAGAAATGGCCAGTTTCTCACCAGGGTTCTGGATGGTGGCATATCCTATGGAAAGCTCTGGGGCATACCAGAATGCAGCGTCAGGGCTGGGAAGGGGGAAGGAAGTCTTGGGCCTCAGGGCATGCTGTCCCATGTGGAGCCAGACACTTGTTTCCGTTTCCAAGCAAGACGATGATGCTGACAATTTGTTTCTTCTCTCAGGCAATGCAATTCGGCACTGAAGACAACAGCACTGTTGTCATAGTGCCATTTGGAGCATGGGGAAAGTACAAAAACGGTGAGATCAACTTCTCCTTCAGCCGCAGTTTTGCTTCCAGTGGGAGGTGGGCATGAAGACCTGCCACAGCTATCTTTTCCTGCCACAGTCTGGACAGCGTGCTACAGGAGAACACATCCATCTGTTCATAGGTTGACTCAGTGTCTTGTCCATCTCTTCTGTTCCTAGTGTGATAGAAGATGCCACTGCTCCCTCGGTGCATAATGCCCCGTTGTTGCTTATGGCTGATCGCATTTTGCTGCGTTTATTTATTCCAGTCGGCATTGAGGCAGCTATTTCTTTGGGTTTGTAGTCCCAGCAGCTCTGCACATCACTTTTTTCGCACAGAGGAGGCTCTGGGCTTTCACCTAAGGCTGGAGATGTTGCACAATTGTTTCATACCTACCTGTATTACCCAGGACCCTTAGTTACCTGGCAGCTGTGTAAGTCTGAGTCTGAGCCGCGTGCTGGCTTCTTTGTACGTTAATACACGGGGGAACAAACACACAGTGTTCTTAGGTAGACAAAAAGCAGGTTTGTTGTCTTCCTCTGCTGTGTAGCCACCCAAAACTCCCCTCGAGAAGTGGGTGAAAAATAAGGGAGAAGTTTCAGAAGTGTTTAGGTTCTGATGCCAGTGGCATTTGGTGTAGCTGAACAACTTCCTGAGACAGTGCTGCTTTGCAGGGCTTTATGCTTTCACTGCCATCATCCGTGATCCTCTAGCTCCAAGGAGACAGAGCAGGCTGGAGCCACATGCCGTTGGACGGATGGGTCCAAAGCCTGTACGGTCTCTGTGGACCACGCAGCAGCCCCTTGCACTGTCTTCTCTTTGGTGTGCCAGTGCTTGACAGGAGCACAGAGGAGGGAAAAAGCTGCATGTTTTTGATATTCAGAGTCTCTCATCAACTTTAATCTTCTTTTTTTTCCCTAAAAAAAAAGAAAACCAGCTAACTTCAAAGAGTTTACTAATCAAGATTCTTTGGATGTGTAAGACAGGAGAGTTTATTTCTTCATAAATATATGAGGATTTTCCTGCCCTCCACGGAAGATTTCTTTCAGTTAGTTGTGATCTCCTGTGTCTCTTCATGGTATACAGGGAGCTGTAAAATGCCCAAAGCAAGCAAGCTAGAGAAATGAGAGAGCATTATAGTAATGTAAGGTAATCTTTATAAGTTTTGGGTATTGTTTCTAGTAGGTGTCAGATATTCAGACACCAGAAGGTAGTTTTGTACTCAAAGGAAGCGTTTCCACTTCCCTTTCCGGAGGGAGTCTGTGTCCAGTGAGGCATGGGGGGGCCAGAGCTCTGAGCCAGCTCGTATCCCTGCTGTGACACGGACTGCAGGTGACGTGTTGGCAGCCGGCGAAGATCTGTCCCAGCGTGCCTCGTTCAGACCTCCTTCCTCTGCTCCACATCAGGTGTGCAGCTCCTGTGGCCTCCGAGTCACCCTGTTGCAATGAAATACGAGCAGAGAAGAATTGGGCTCTTCTCAGACTTGCCACAGTATTTTTCATTCTATGGATGTTTCCAACAGCACAATTGTAAAAACAAAACAAAAAAAGTGAAAGAGAAGTTGCCTGATACTAAATCACCTTGCAATAAGGAAAAATATTTCTGAGATGCCTGGCCTGATTCTTATTTTCCAGTGTGAAGTTCGCATCTTCATTACTTTTAGCCCTTTCCTTTCAGCCCAGGGTTACACCTTAGGCAGTCATTCCACATGTCTTTCCTTGCCTTTGGTCGAAGGCCTAGCAGCACCCAGCAGAGCACAGCATTAAGTACTAGGTGTTTAGAGAGTACACTGCTTTTGTGCCATCACTTGGTGTATTACTTGGTGTATATAATGTGTATATTTGGTTTGTAAGTATGAAGAGCTTGTGTGTTGGTATATGTAAATCTCTGTTGTACTGGATGCTGTTGCCCAGGCCTCCGTAACAAGCGCATCACTGGTTTACAATAATAATCCCTTCTATCTCCCCAGATTTTCCCTGGGGTCAGTCTTCACCTGAGGTCAGAATGTTTGCTGGTCATGGTCCTGGACTCAGCCTCGCTTACCTGAGGCAGAGGGGCACTTCTAGTTGTTACTAGTGAGAGCAGGTTCTCAGTCTGTGGCAACTTTGAAGATTCCCACAACCCATTTGTGGCAAAAATGGCAAAACGCAGCCTCTCCTGAGCACTTAAGGAGAGGTCAAACCTGACAGAGGTTGAGAGAGCTGCTCTGGGAACGTGGTTATGACCGGTTCGCACTGCAGCGTGAACAGCTGACAGCCTTTCTCCTGCCACAGTGACCTGCTAGAACAGCAAGTCCGATAGTTCCTAGCAAAGGGTTAACCACAGCACGCAGCAGTCTTACTCTGGGCACAGTGAAAGGTTAGAGTCAAGCTCTGGAGAGGGAGTTGCTCTGGGGGTGGCTTCGGTATCGAGTGTCGGACGGGCTTGAGCAGTGCTGCAGGGATTTGGGCAAGCTCCATGAACGCTGTCCTGTTCCAAATGCTGCTCATTTCTGTTCAGCCGGCTGGCCATCTATCCAGACAGAAGATATGAAGGGTGTTGGGGTGTTCGTGACAAGTACACATTGATTTTTTTGAGCAGTCCTGGATACTTGCCAAACTGAAGACATGGTATTAAATGCAGGCTGCTAATGAAAAACACTGCAAATGAAGAGCAGGTGTTCTGAGGAGTGACTTGGCAGTTAGAGTACCTTCTAAACATTGACCCAGATCTAACATGAAATGACAGTTTCTATTCTCATTGGAGGTTTTGGAGCATTTTTTATTTTATCCCTATCTGATTGCCTGATTTCATAGAGAACAAAAGTGGTTGGGGGCTTTTATTTCTTCTAACAGAGTGGTTATCCTCTCAGAGGAAGGATTCATCCATAACTTCTTTTAAATTTTATAAAGGAAGGGATAAGACAAAGCTTTGCAAAATAGAAGATGATTAGTTAAAGATGTATTGGTGGTTGCTATTACTGCCTTTATACAATCACAGGAAAACTTAGATTGGAAAGGACTTCTGGGTGTCATCTATCTAGCCTCCTGCTCAAAGCAGGGCTAACTTCAGAATTGCATACTGCAGTGAAGGGATGTCTCCTGACATGGAAATGCAGTGCCTGAAAATAGATGGGAGAAAGAATTTAGCATGCAGAGTGGTTTACCTGTGGAACCACTTAATTGTATTGAAGTTGAAAACTTACCAGTATTTAACAGGCATTTTGAATAGCTACCAATAAATTTCACAAATAAATTAGCACATACTTAAAACTAAGATATGAGCCATTTTGCTCTAAGCAAAAGCGAATCAATAACTGACAGGAGATTAGAGAGATGCATTTCTTACGTACAGGTTATTCCCTGCCTGTTCACTCTATTTTTCTGCATCTCATTCTGAAGTAAACGAGCTACTGATGAAGATGAAATGCTTTGCCAAGTGGCCCAGTAGTCTGCCTGTTCCTCCTTCCGTTTAAGAACAGAGGTACCTTCACACCGGTTTGTGTGGATTCCTTACTTCATGCTGCACATGGCAAGACTCTGAGTGCCAGTTTGAAATGCATAGCATTTTGTAGAAACACTCCATGACCAGGACCATTGGTCTCTACCTCCTGAACCATGTTACTGCTTTTTCCTACCAAGATGACAGTAAACTCCCCTAAGATTTAGTGGCAACTGCACCAAACCTTGTTTTTCTCCAAGAAGTCGGGAAAAATCTGCAATTGCCAGGGTGATGGATTTTTCATCATTCATCTCTTTCTCACTGAAGAGTAATTAGAACAAGTCCCTGCCCTTGCATTTCAGTTTTGGGGCTGTTTTGACACTGACACCATCTTGGCAGAGTGAGCTTTGCCAACACGTTCATGTGTTGAGTGGGACATAGGTGTATGGCACTGAATTTGGAGTGCACAGACTATGAAGTTGGTGGAGTAAAGCCATGTTGGGTCAAATGAAAGTAGTTTGTCGTAGTGGTACCAGGGGATCAAATTAGCAGTGCCACGGTAACGTCCAGCCAGCAAACCTCTTGGCATAGGGTTCTCCACCAGAGCTAGGTACTGCTCTGCTGTGACGAAGCTGTACTTCTAGGTTTTTTCTATCATCTAGTCAATAAGCCTCCTGCTGCCTGTAGCAGCTCTGCAAGCAACCAGCTTTGCACCCCAGGGACCAGCAAAATTCTCTTGCCTAGCAGAGAACTCCTTTCAACTTGAGGACAAAGAGCAAATTGTCCTAACAACAGCAGTTGCCTGTCAGAGGTTTATTAAAGGATCAGTAGAATGAAATGAATGGATCTTTGAATGAAACGAATCTCAGTTTGCTCTCTAGCTCCCTGTCTTTCCCGTGCATCTGTTGTTTCAATGAAAAGAATGATACTTTCTGTTTATTACAAACTGAACTGAACATTAAGGGTGACCTACTGAGCAAACCGTAACAAGTGTTTACTTTTTTCCTGCCTTTTAGGGATGGATTCTGAACTCCATTGGATCTGGTAAGAGTATTTTGTTGCCTGAACACTCCCCCTGGAACAGTGGTATCTCTCACTGTACAGGCACTGCAGGAAGGTGGGCTGTGGGTGCAGAAAGGTGAAAAATAGTGTCCAGCTGTATACTCGTTTTTACTGTGAGGATGTGGAAGGCACAGGGAGCCTCATGGTGCTGGAGAATTTACTAGGAGAGGTGTTGAGTTCCAGCTCGGTCTTTCTGCCACCTAGAAAGGGGGGTTTCATGCTTTATAGAGGGAACTCACTATTTGCAGCCTTGATTTAGGAGAGCTGGTCTCTCTGGAAGGTGAACATAGTGCAAGAGATTGAAATGGCGATGAGATCCAACAGTTCGTTTAACACAGAGTCCTCAATACAATCAGTCCCTTTTGGTTGAAAAGCTCAGGGTTGGAGAATAATCACAAAGCGCAGTTTGTGGCTGAGAACAGGGGCGTGGAGAGAAATCAGCAATAGTACTGCTTTTTACATACTTGGGGGAAATCAAAATTGTGAGGAGCTTAGACTCACTGCAGGATTTCTGTTGACTTCCACAGGATCAGGGTATCAGATCACCTTTTCTGTCTCAGCAGGCTGGTGTGCTGTTGTCAAAGGCATTGGGATTTCTAGCTAAGGGAGAAGCACAGAACAACAGATACCAGTGAAACGGGTTTAATAGTAATTTCTCTTAAATAAATTCAGTTGGGCACTGCTAGGTCCATTGGTCACTCACCCAACAAGCCGAACGTATGGTACAGCAACACTCCAGGCATTCCTTGGTTCTGAAGCTGCAGTTCTCAATGCAGAGATACCCAGCGGGCTGTCCTCTTGACCCAGGGTATCAAGTGCTTGGGCAGCAGTGTGTGTCATAACTTTCTACAGACTTAAGTGCAATTGCGTACATTCGTTACATAGTTTGCCTTAGGACTGTGTAGAATTCCTGTGGTTTGATGTTTATGTTTGGTGTAATCAGTGTCCGTAATTCATCTACTACTTAATTTTATAGAGGTTTCCATTCTGCCTTCTTTTTTTTTTTTTTTTTAAAAAAACATTTGTTCATCTTCATCAACTCAAAGCTACAGTGGAACAGATAAGTCTGTACTGGAATGCTTAGAAGATATTTTAATAAAGAACTGACATCTAGAGTTGTGTCACTACAAATGGATTTTTCTTCTTCCACCACACTGCAAACTACCAGAAAAGTTTCTGCTTCTCAAGCTGTGTCGTGACTGTCCTGATAGCCTTGGGCCTCAGCCTCTGCCATAAAAAGGTTCCTGATAACCAAGGCTTTGCCTACAAAGACATTCACCCAGTGATAACCAGTGCAAAGTACCTTCTATCTCTGTGCTCCGTCAGCACCCATGGGCTTTGCTGCATGAGGGCGACATGTTCTAACTTGCTATCTTTGTCTTTCATATTTTGATATATAATACCAAGAAATCAGAAAGCCCCCTCTCTAAAACAAGTCAGTCTTAAAAAAATAATTCTTTGGTGAAGCAGGAAAGCACCCTGGGTAGTTGTCATGGTGAGCGATGTCATCCTGTGACACAGTGGAAAGAAACAAATTGGGCCTTCTCAATAAAAGAATACATTTTGGCTTCTGCATGGATTCAAGACTTTTCAGTTACCCTAAAATAAATGATAAGGAGAAAATAACAGCTGAGGGTTTTAACTCATCCATAGAAGTAACCCTGAGATGACTATTATTTTTAATTAGTACTGCTTTTACAGCTGAACTCAAACCTACTTTTACTCTCTCTCCCTTGAAAGGAGCGGCCTTGACTTCAGTGGAGTCCTAGTGGTTTCCTACAGCTGAGGCCCTTTTAGGACTAAAGCGAGTCCTTTTTTGTTATCCTTTGTTGGCAATCCACTTCTCAGCTTAGTTCGGAGCTGATCAGCTGCTGGATATATGCGTATATCCCATTGTGGTAAGCTTACAGTAATCACTGCTCAGGTAGGTGAATTTTAAGAGCTTGGGCAGTGTGTTGGGAAAGTGCTGGACAGCTTTGCGCTTTCCTCACTCCTGCCCTTTCACAGTAGTTGGGAAATGGCCCCCAGGTTACTCTGCAATGGGAGCATTTGTCCTGTAACGAGCGTCCTTGTGACCTGCTGGTTCATGCACACCTGCGGGAGAGGAGGGGGGCGGCTGAGTCCCAGCAGCACCGTGGTGGTTCCCTGCCCAACTTCATCAGGATGGTTTTGGGAGAGCAGCCAAGCTTTAAGAAAAGCAGTCCTTGCTCTCACGTGGGGCACTCACAGAAGCTGCCCACCCCCGGAAGGGCTGGAAGCTTTTCCCGGAGCTGAGGGCAGCTTCTGTCAACACCCCCGACAGCCTACCTGCACGGGGCAGGGGTCGTGGCTGATTACACAAGGTTTTTGTCACCGCTATTGGGCAAGAGCCTTGCTCTGCATGCACACACACATAAGCCATACATCAGTATTTACATTTGTAACATACTCTTGCCCAGCGGTCGTCTTTGCTCTTGCTCAGCACCACAGCGCTTTAACTTCCCTGCGGCTCTGCCCAGCAAAGCACAGCAGGCGGCACAGGCCGCAGTGGCACCAGAAGTGAGAAGGGAGCAGTTCCTGCTCCCAGGGGAAGGTGCTGATGGGACAGCCAAAGGCCCAGCACCTGGAAAACTAGCTGGATTTGAGCTACCACTGGCTCTCAGCAGCCTGGTTTTACCCTTTATTTATTTAATGTGGTCATTACATTTTTTGGTCATTCCCCTCCACACAATAATGACTTCACAGCTTTTCCTAGACGCTCACACTTAGAAAAGCTATGTTGCGTCTCCCACTGGCCTGCCTGCCCTGCAGGGCCTCAGCATGGCAGGGGCTGCGGCGAACTCTTGAGCAGGCGTGATTATGCTTATGTTCACCAGTGGCAGTGTTCAAGTTTTGGTCCCATTTCCTAAAAATTCCCCTTCCTTCGGGGCCAACCACGCACCCAATGCAACGTCACTCAGCTCCCCCAGGAAGACAGGGCAGGATTTAGCTCCCAATGCATCAGTCCTGTTCCTGTGCTCACTTACCCTGTCCTCCTCTCTACGTTGTGTGGCACACTAACCTCACCAGTGAATCAACACCATGTCCTGACATGGAGACAGATGTGTTCCACTGCCAGTAATTCTTTAAAAATACATATGCATTTTTTACAATGGTACACAGCACAAAACACTTTGAGCCTAGAAAGCAGGCTCCAAACCTCCATTTCTGAACTGTCAAAGTCATCACAACCATGATGGAAGACAGTTTGTTCACAGCAAATTGGCCACAAATTTGAAAACAACGGACTGGGCTGTGGCACTATCACAGAACAAAATTCTGCGTTTTTTAGTTCATAATAGCTCCCTACCCAAAACCAGACAGCTACAGACGTTCTGTGAACAACTGGCACACCCAACAGATGCATTGGAAGACCTGGCTATTTGTTTCAGCTGCTAAATTGAATACCTGGCCCTGGGAGGTGCTTCCGCCTGGTGGGAGCTGTGGTGAAGCTAGATTAAAGGCTGGTGCACTTGCAGTGAGCTGCCTTGTCACTCACCAACTGCCTTGTTTTACTCCAAAACTAGCTGCTAGCCCGTCTGATGCCTGTTGGGGATTTTACGGCTCCAGCACTGACATTTGAGCTGCCATGAATTTCACCAGGCACTGTTCTTCTTTCTCCCGGACGCAGGTTTAGTGCAGGAACCTCACAACAGGCTATGGCTTTCCTAATTAATCACGCTTTTGTTTGTCTGGACAGAAAGGAGCCAGACTAACTCTCCCAACACCTGATTTGCAACAGAGACTCTAAATTGCACCGTCTTAATCTCAACACCGGAGCCTGTGCTCCACGGGGCAGGGATGGGGCTGCACTTTCCCAATCAAAAAGTCCGTCAGGACTGTGGCCCCCACCGCTTCCCCATGCTTGCTCTGGGCACCTCCACTCTCCACCAGGCCCGGGGGATGCCAGAAGCAGCGGCGCAGCCCTGCCTGCCGGGCTCCGGCCTCGGCGCTCAGCCTCTGGCTCCACAACCCGCTCGGAAAACTCAAAGGGCAATTTTTTTGTTTGTTTCATCAAGGCAGGCTCCTCAGAGACCTGTGGAAGGGAGTTTTTGGACACACCACAGGCTGGCAGAGCTGGAGAGGAGCATGTGCACATTGGGGTGCGGAAGGTCCACAAAACCATCCCGTGAGGCTGGCTCACCTTCCCAAAGCTGAGGGATGCCCTCCATCAGACTTCACAAGCTGTGGAGACAAGGTGCTGCAGTGCACCCTGTAGGCAGGATGTGACAGTAATTGCAAGTTCTTTGTGTCATGCAAAATGCTGCACCACGTTAAGCACAAGTTAGCTAACTTAATATGGCACAGATCAAAGAAGGTGGCTAACTCATTTTTTTGCCCGCAAGAAAATGAGGTTGAAATACTGCATATTGAACGATCCAGCTGCACAGACCAGCCTGGAGCTACTGCTAGGAGAGCACCTCTCCCCCGAAAGAGTGGGCAGCAATGCCAGAACCTACAGCCGCAGTCGGCATGGTTTACTGGCTCAAAATGCTTTGATGAAGTTCATTCGTGACCTGCTCCATGACAGCAGAATAGCATGCCTGGCTGCAGCTGCCAAGTGTCTGCAGGTATGCTGAGAAGTACAGTAATTCCCCCATAACTGTTAAAGAGAAAACATTTTTTTCAGTGTATGAAAAGATGTAAAATATGGAAATCCCTGAGTGAAAAATACTTGAACCTATGAGAAGTGGACATTACCAATGCTATATAACCAAGATATGGCTTAGGAAGGCCATGAAAATTGCTTCTATAACTACTGCTAGAGAGCACACTTAAATATAGCTAAAAACCCCAAAGAGTTCATGGAAGGAGTTAATGTTAAATGCAGTACGCATAGATAGTTAAGTTCATTGGTAGAAGTTCCTTTTCTCTTACAACCAAAGAAATCACTTACTGACAAATACCAAGAATGCAGTGTCAATTCTGGTGCTCATCAGCCGAGGAACATGGTAGGCCCAACTGCATCAAAGCCTGGTTTTTAGGTTAGAGAAAAAATGTTAGCCACCAGTGTCGGCACGTAATTAACTGCCAACATGAAAACCCACATTCTTTAGCATTAAAAGCTTAGAAAAGGGTATAAAAATGGATTGAAGAATTAGCAAAATATTTCAACATTTGGGGATCTTGGGTTATTTCTCACCAGATAAGGTCAAGTTCTGCTCTTACAGTCATTCTCTCCTTGGGGAAGATTATTTAAATTGGATTTTGATACTTCCCTCTCTTCCACTGTCCTTATCGAGCATGACTTAAAGAATTCTTTTCTGTCTGCTTTCTTCATAGTGGTACAGCCTATTCTTCTACACACTGTTAAATTCTGCTAGCTTCACACTCTACAACAACACTTACAAAGCAAAAAAAAGAATAAACAGACATATGATTTCACACTGCATCATCGTGGATGACTGTACTCATGTTCAGAAAGCAAAACCGTAACAAATAGAAATTTACTCCTCTTGACGATAAAGAAACATGTTACTCATTAGTTACCACTCCCATGTTAAAAACATTTATTCAGCTGCCAATGTCTTTCCAACAAATGCAAAACAGCTTTTTGGTGGTAAATAGCAGGTATTTATTTGAAATGAAAAAAATACTTCAGTACCTGAACTATTGCATTTAATCATGTATTGTTGTAATTGTGTTACTCTACCTTTTTGCATTGGAGACAAATATACAATGAACATTCAGATATCACAGATTGCACACTAGATAGTAAATCGTCAGGCCTTTTACGTAACCACCAAAAAACAGATATTGGATTCTGCAATATAGTACAAAATTCCACACTCCAGTCTTAGCCAGTTATCTTCAATTTACTCCTGATGCTGTACAAATAAATGGCCATTTAACTAGGGCTTACAAGTTAATAACAGGACAAAAAAAAAAAATATACATTGCACTGACACAAAAAGTCAGCTGTGTTAATAGTCATGCAACAAGTAACCAAACTTGCTGAAATTAAAAATACTTTCTAAAAACAGTTTTAACTGCATAAATATTTTATACACAGTTCATTTACTGAAACAAAAGGAGTCTTTAAATGATACAAAGCAAATATAAGTTTCTACCAATTTTATACATAAGAAAGTGCAAAATAACTTATCTAAAGTGTTTTGCTATTGAACTGATGAATGTCGGCTGGAGGCAGCCAACCCCCTCTCATAAGCATGACATTACAGTTGCACACTACATATGAATGTTAAGAGTACATGAATAAATATACTACAAAGAACAAGGCAGGAGAAGACATGTGAGGTACTTGCAGAGAATACAGTCTACTAATGTTAGTGTACATGAGTATATTTTTGCTCAACAGATTTTTACATGGAAAACAAAGCAAGTATTTGCATTAGAAGCTTGAAAGAAATGGAAAAAACCCCACTCCCAAGTGAACAAAACAGTCGCCCACAGCACCAGCTGCCAGAGGAAACATGAGCAGGTGTGTGTTTTCCCCTCCACCTCCTACAAGCAAGAACGTGGTTTTTGGAACAGCGCAAGCGAAGAATTAAGTCAGAGGGCTGTGGTGATTTGTTTGCAAAATGTAAATTGGGCTAACCTCTACACTAGAGAATTTGTAAAGAATAATGACCTTGATTTTTTTAGTACACTGCCAAACATCAAAATCGTACACCACCACCAGTACAATGTGCTTATGCAGCTGAATGCAGTCGACTACCTCTTCACTGACGGCCCACTACCTTCATGACCCCGCATTAGTACTGTATGCCAACTGTTTGCTTTAGTGTTTAGATTATATCAGTGTTGTTGTCATAAACCTTGTTTTTATTAGGGTTTAATTATGTGGCTGTACAAGTTCCAGTCCGTAGAAAAAAAGACTTCCTTAAATTTGGTTTTGATTTGAAGTCTGGAGGCAAGGGGAAGAAAACTGTGGAGTCAAAGGCATTCAAGAGTTGTTAAAAGAGCCTTTTCTTCAAATTGAAAACATTAAGGCCACTAGCCTGTCTTCTGAACTATGCTGGTTTCGCATCATTTTGGGAAGGGTGAAGGCAACATTACAGAGAACAGCTGAACACAGAAATTCCAGTGCTCGGCACATGCTTACTGAGGACCTCTTCTTGTTTTTAGAGACAAATCTGTCAGGGTAGCCATGCAGCGTGGCTACTTGATCATCACTCTTTGGATCCAAAGGGATCTTTTTGGGTCAGCTAATCTCAACAAACCTGCATTTACTCAACAGTGTGCAAGGGCTCTAGAGAAGCCTTTCTGTTCATTTGGGGACCTAGTATACATACCAAAACAGACCAGCACATACATAATAAACAAACGTATCAAAATACATATTTAACCTTCAGTGCATAAACATGTGATACCAGGGTAAATAGTAAGTGGTCAGGATTAACAAATTATTACCGCTAGAAGCTCAAATCAAGAGAAGACAGGTGTGCCCACGCAGAGCCAAGGACCTTCTGGAAGGAGCTCACACCACCACAGAGGGCCTGGCATTTTCAATGCTGCAATTCCGACGACAGTGCCAGTTTTAACCATTTGCTGTCCCAGGGCAAGAGTCTGCCCAAATCATTCCAAATGAAGGATCATCTCATCGTCTCAAGTGAAGACACTCACTGAAGTACTAGCAGAGCAAAAGCAGGGCTACCTGTCTTCTGTTGGTTTGGGTCATATCCTTACCTCTGTTTAAAAGAATCCATTGTGAATATACCTAGATCTAGATCAGTTTGTCATCCATTTACAAAATATATACACATACATTAAAAAACAAAACCAAACTAAACACCAGCCTGCCCCCTGCCCC